>NW_026924531.1:0-23417 GCF_032062105.1 Saccostrea cuccullata | reverse complement strand
ATTTACGAACTACGTGGAAAAATGTCCCTTGTGCCTTTCCGATAGCCATAAAAGATGTTTTGTTTTCTAAACGTAAACTTCGTAGAAAAACCTTATTTAAGAAAATCTTTTCTCATAAAAGACTTAAAAAAAACACACACAAAAAAAAAAAAAAAAAAAAAAAATTGATGGGAAAAAAATTTCCCCTGAACTCTCTCTACAATCAAACATATATACACAGTACATGAAAATGATAAACTCATTTTATAACTTCATAATCGGATGCAATGTACAAATTAATGGAAATATAAGACAATAAATAAGTCAATATACAAAGTTTAAAAGACATAGTTAACTAGTGCTAATTGTAACGGGAACCGTTACAGATGTTCGCCAAATGCTCCCCCAACTTCATTTTGGTGCCTCATTCCCTCTAAGCTTCATCAAATAAACTAAACTCTATGCATCTTAAACTTAAACAATGTTTTTCCTAAAGTATACCAAGTATATAGCAAAGTTTTGCATTGCACGTGCGCACACTTGCATGCATATGAGGAATGACCATATCATTGTATCTACACTATTAATTTATTTTAATGTACATCTGTACTTAATATCAAGGCATTTAATCAAAAAGTATTCGAAAATACGCTAAATCAAGTGCATTTGTAATTATACGCATTGCTCGTGCACGCACGTGCATGCATGTGCATGATGACCATACCTACTTGTAGGGGTATATTAAGACTATCTACGTTCTAAATCCCATCCTGTTTGGGTGAAAACCAAGGGAGTTTTATCCATTTAAATTTTTAGCCAATCAGATTGCATGCGCGTGATTTCATGAAAATTATTTTATATCATATCGTAGGATATCTTAATGCATGATTGTGTTTTAAATTTCAAAGTATTTCTTCAAAAAAACGAATAAGATATTGAGATTTTTGTTTCAGCCAATCAGAGCGAAGCGCACGTGCATGCGCGTGCGTTCATGATAATTTGACCATGTCCTCTTGTCTATAATTCTAGTATATTCTTATATTCTGAGTTTCAACACATTTCATCAAAAAATAGAAAAGTTACGGCTATATCAATTATATTGGTCATTTTACATGTTGCACGTGCGTGCTCTTGCAAGCACGTGCGCGCAAAATGACCTTGATTCCGCAAATCTACATAACATGTCTACTTACCCTAAAAAGGTTTTACCTACACCAGATGAACAGTTTACAAGATCATTCGCGGAGAAATAAGTACCCAGGAAGAAGAAAAATAATAATAAGAAACAGAGTAAAAACTAGAGCAAAGCTCGTTGCAAAGCAACGAGTAGGTCTTCCGTCCTGTTTGACCGGAAGTAGCTTTTATTTTCAACAAAAATGAGTAATAATGTCCAAAAATGGTTTGAATCCTCTAAATTTATGTTAATAAATGCAAAAATTAGCCAGTTTTGCTACTTCCGGTTTGACTGGAAGTGACGACGACGGATGGAAAATTTACTTTTTTGCTCTCAGAGACATATGTTACCCAAAACCTGGTCAAGAAAGGCAAAAAAAACGCGTTTTCCGACTACTTCCGGTTTAACCGGAAGTGACGTCACTGGACTATTTTGTTGACTTCAATGGATAGAGCTTGACATTTTGAACAACTTTGCTTCTTTGACGTATTACAAATTCTCAATACTTTTTGAGATATAAAAGAAAAGCGTTCGGCCCTTCTAAGCCCTTTATTTTAGGGGCCAGCCCTATTTTTGAGATATCGATTGAAAGATCTTGGAATTCTACACTTCTTTCGTTATACATGTTTTAACAAAATATTTCTAGATAAAAAGTTATCGTTGAAAAGGTGTCAATTTTTTTTTAATTCGCGAAAGGACTATTTTTGGGCCATAACGAGCTTCCATACACAGCAATTTCGGTGAATATGAAATACGTTCCGCACAACTACATTTATTACTCTATTATCACTGAAAATCTCAAGTTTCTATCTTAAGCCATTTTCGAGAAAACTCGCGGACAAACTGACCCTCTAAAATTCACTAAAATGCAAAAATCTCGGAACCGGAAGTGACGTCATCAAAATAAAAAAATAAATGTCTAGATTTTTTCATGTTCCATCAACCCTGAAAGTTTCATGAAAATCGAGCAAGCCGTTTCTGAGAACTCGCGTGCACAAAATCGGTAAGAAAAAAAAGAAAAAAACTGTGGAAAAGAAACCTAAGAATAACAGAAAGGTCTTCCGTTGGAAACGGAAGACCTTAACAATATGTTCCCCAACTTCGTTTGGGGAACATAGTAACAATAACAAGGACATCTATAATAATGAAAATTACAGACGTTGGCTGATTATAACTTTTTCCAAATTCTTTCTAAAAACAGGCAAAGATGGTGATAATTGAACATGTAATGGTAGATTATTCCATAAATATACACCTGAATATTGAAAAGAGTTTGTACATAGGATGCTTTGGACCGTTCATGGTAGCTCAGTCGGTAGAGCGCTCGCTCCGTGATCGGGAGGTCGTGAGTTCGTATCTCGGCCGCGACTGACTTAGTCGTTAAAATGGGTAGCAACTTTTCCTTCGCCATGCGCTCGGCACTTTGAAGTGAAAGTTGCGCGGGTCCTTCGGATGAGACCTTAAAAACCGAGGCCCCGTGTCAGCGGCAGGCGTTGGCACTATAAAGATCCCTCACTGCTCAATGGCCCTGAGTGCCGAGTAAAGGTCAAAATTTGAAGCCCTTCACCGGCATACGGTGACGTCTCCATATGAGTGAAAAATTCTCGAGAGGGACGTTAAACAATACACAATCAATCAATCAATTTATGCTTTGGTAATCGAAGATTATAATTCAATTCTGAACGCAATGAGTAGGAATCGGAACTGTGAAAAATAAAAAGTTCCTGGATATATTTTGGGCTCATACCACAAAAAGTTTTATACAATAAAATACATTTATGAAACGTAACTAACTCAAAAACATTTAACCATCCTAGTTTTTCAAACAAAGGCTTAGATGGTTGGTCAGGTGCTGCATCAAGAATAATTCTAGCAGCACATTTTTGAAGTTTATGAATTCTCTCAATGTTAGATTTGGACGTATTACCCCAGAACTGTAAGATAATAGTTTATTGAAGGCAATATGTATGCATTATAGAAGAGTTTTCTTGTACTTTAATGGAAGAAATTTCTGAATTTTACGGAGCATAAATAACTTGTATCCTAATGATTTACAAACTGTATCAACATGAGAATTATACTGAAGAGATTGATCTATCTGAATACCTAGGAGTTTTTCAACTTCAACGTTTTCCAAGTTTTTGTCAGAATTTTTTGCATCAAGTACTGGGTTATTATACCCACACTTTCTAAAGAAAGTTCGGGTATATTGTTGTTAACCATGTCCGTCCGTCCGTCCGTCCGTCCGTCCGTCCGTCTGTCACACTTTTCTTCCCTGAACTCCTCCTACATTTTACACAGTAGCTTAATCATTTTTTGGAAGATGGTTGGTGGTGTTATGTAGATATGCAGTAAGGTTTCGGAATTTTGATTTTGCCCCGGGGGGTCAAATGGGGGTCGAAAAATGACGTTTTTTATGCAAAAAGCCCCGTCTTCCCTGAACTTCTTCTACATTTTACTCTGCAGCCTCATCATCTTTTGGGAGATGGTTGGTGGTGTCATGTAGATGTGCAGTAAGGTTTCTGAATTTTGATTTTGCCCCGGGTGTCAAATGGAGGTCGAAAAATGACGTTTTTTATGCAAAAAGCCCCGTCTTCCTTGAACTCCTTCTACATTTTACTTAGCAGCCTAATCATCTTTTGGGAGATGGTTGGTGGTGTCATGTAGATGTGCAGTAAGGTTTAGGAATTTTGATTTTGCCCCGGGGGGCCAAATGGGGGTCGAAAAATGACGTTTTTATGCAAAACGCCCCTCTTCCCTGAACTTTTACATTTTACTTAGCAGCCTAATCATCTTTTGGGAGATGTTTGATGGTGTCATGTAGATGTGCAGTAAGGTTTTGGAATTTTGATTTTGCCTCAGGGGATTAAATGGGGGTCAAAAAATGATGTTTTTTATGCAAAAAGCCACGTCTTCCCTGAACTCCTTCTACATTTTACTCAGTAGCTAGCCTGATCATCTTTCAGGAGAGTTAAATATTTTGAAAATAGGTAAAACATCAATATCATAGGATAAAAAAATCATAGCATGCTGGGAAACATCTTGAATTCTTATGAGTAATGTACATGTTAAATGTGAAAGTCATATCTCTTCTCAATGAAAAGTTATAAGCAAATGCAACATTTTGAAAAGTAGGTTAAGCTCCAAGGTTAATAATTTATTTAGAAAGGTCTTATCATAGGTAATAATATATATGCATGTATAATATGAACTCTTTCAAAATGATGAATTTAAAACAATGCAATTTTTTTGCAAGTAAGTCAAACTTCAAGGTCATGGGTAAAAAAAATCATGCCATTGTCACAGGTAAATACTAATACATATTGTGATGAAGTTGACTTTTGTTTAATTAATATTATGTTTGATTTTAGGTTTTCCTTGTGAGTTTTGGTGGTTATGTGTTTCCGTACTTTTGAGGGTGTGTATATAAGTTAAATTTAGAAAATCGGTTGGTCAGAAGGAAAGCGACGCGTGGCAGTGAAAGAGGCGTTGTGCCACGCTATGTCTACAGTTTTGGTCACCATGGACGTTCTCATATTTCGTGAACTCTAGAAATAAGTCTGGAACCGATAGCTAGGGAACAGTGAATTTCTGTGTGTGCTTATTTCTGTTTTCTCCAGCCGGTAAGCTTGTTTTCGTTACTATTTATAGGAGTGTGTTACTTTTTGTCTGTATACTTGTTTTGTGTTAGGTAGGTGGATATATTCTGTCATTTGATAGTATTCTAGAAAAAGTCGTTTAATTTATTTTAGTGCATAGGGCATAGAGTATACTAGGGGCTTAGGACGGCAGATGTGAGTGGTCGAGTGGTCAGTTTGTGTCTAGGACCGGAGCATACGGAGGGGCGGCGGCGGTACAGCATATACGTGTACTACGTCCTCACAGAACTGTGGGAACACCATAGCGCCCGTCTAACGGAGGGATAGATGTATGTAGAGACGTTATAAGAGGGAGACCTGTGAGTCCGGCGGTTTAGATGGTCAGTGAATGTGATGTCGACCAAGCGGTGTATGGAGGCCCAGTGGTGCCGATATTTGTGTTGAAATAGGAACGGTTTTCAGACAAACTCCCAATTTGGGTTATAAATAAAATAATTCTAAAGTTATATTACAGTGAACAGTATTGAAAGTATAAATTCTTTTTTGAACTTTTTGAAAAACAACTTGAAGTTAATTATTGTTTAATACAAGAGTTACTGTTTTCATTAAACAAGTTTTGTTTTGATATTTATTTCTGACACGCAGCTTTAAGTTCATTGTTCGTAGGCGTGTCAGTTTATTCTTTGTAAAGTTATATTTTTTCTTTCTCTGTGTGAGTGTTTGCGAGTGTGGTGTATGTAAGGATTTTTTTTTGTTTGTTTATTCATTTCTTTGATCGGTAAAATAAATTTATTTTTGTTTAAATTGATTCTACAGTGTTTCGTTTTCTTCCGGACTAACACAAAATCCAAAAGAACTCATTACATATGGTGGCAGCGGTGGGATTTTGTGGTGATAGGTCCGGAGAAATGATATATTGTAGAATTTTGGTTGTGAAAAAAATGTTCAAAAAGTCTGTAATTCTAAATTTCTATTTTCAGTGAGATTGAAAATTTGGGGTTTGTCAATTGTTCTGGTCTACTCTCTGGTTTACAATGTCGTTGCCCAGTTGGATTCAAGAGGCGGTCAATAAGGGTCAAGATTTGGCAGTCTGTTTGAATTTGTGGAAACATGCATCAGCAATTGAGAGAGAAGAACGTATGGAGCAGAGGGAAGAGAAAAGACAGGAAATGGAACTGCAGAGGTTAGCCTTGGAAAAAGAAGCAGAAGAGAAAACACAGATACTGGAGAAGGATATGGAGGAGAAAAGACAGCTCATTGAAAGAGATATGGAGGAAAAGAGGTTACAGGTAAAAATGAGGGAATTAGATTTACAGGAACAAGAGCTGAAATCTAAAGGTACACTAGTCCAAGCTCAGGTAAAAGAGCAGAAACATGAAGTTAAGTATTTGCTTCCTAAGTATGTAGAAGGTGAGGATATAGATGTGTTTCTCAGATCTTTTGAAAGACTTGCAAATCTGCACAAATGGCCGAAACCTGAATGCGCTTTGAGACTAGTTCCTCAATTAACAGGTAAGGCGCTGGATACGTATGCACGGTTGGGGGATGATGAGTCCAATGATTATGACATCATCAAGAAGGCAATACTAAAAGGTATGACTTGACAGCTATTACATACAAGGATAAGTTTAGGGCTTGTAAACAATACCCAAATGAAACTTTCAGAGAGTTTTATACTCGTGCTCTAAACCACTTTGAACACTGGTGTCAACTAGAGAAAGTTAACAATAGATTTAATGTGTTGGTAGATGTGATTTTGAGAGAGCAGTTGGTCAATAGTTCATCTAAGGATTTGCAGGTGTGGTTGAAAGAGAGGCAGCCAAAATCGGCAGATGAAATGATCGAGCTCGCTGAAGCCTACCAGAATACACATCGTGGTTCAGTGTTAACGAATAGAATGCAACCCACTAGTACCTCAAAGGACAATAGAGGTAAGTTTAAAGTTCAGCCAACTCAGCAAAGCAATCTGGAAAAGAGGTGTTTTATGTGTCAGAGGACTGGACATTTCATAAGCAATTGTCCGTTACGGAAATCCAGTGATAAGGATTCAAGAGCTGGAAAACATTGGCCAGAGAAGCCAAAGACAGTGCAACCTGCTGAAGGTAAGAGAAAGGTAGGGTTGATTCACTCTCCAACGAGGAAGGGTTGTGATTTAGAGATACCCGTAGTTGTTGAATCCAGGTCGGTGAGTTATGGAGACAAGTGTAGTGGGCTGAAAATTGAGACCGGAATGGTGAACGGTAGTTACGCTTCTGTGTTAAGGGACACAGGATGCACTTCAATTCTAGTGGCAGAGAAGTTGATTAGGAGACATGATTTAACAGGGGGCGAGAGTGAGGTTCCAATTGCAAACGGATATTTAGAGAAATGTCCAGAAGTATGGGTTGAAGTAGAGACGCCTTATGTCACAGGTAAGGTAGTGGCTTTGGTAATGAATACGCCTTTTGCAGATCTTATTGTAGGAAACTATACTCGGGTGGATATCCCTGTTGATAAGGAGACAGCTTCAGTAGATCCAGGTAAAGTAAAATGTGATGCAGTTGTAACTTTTCCAAGAAAAGATGTGAGGAACCGGAAGTATTTTACACTAGGCATTACTTTGATCAAGATTTCTCAAAGGAAGATTGGATTCAGGAGCAGCAGAAGGATCCTACTTTAGACTCCTACAGGAAGAAAGTGGTAGATAGGATTCCCGAGGGAGAGGAAAGTTTCCTTACATTAGATAAATGTATGCTTTATAGGAACTTTAGATTACCTACTAAGGAGATGGTGAAGCAGTTAGTGGTGCCAACGAAATTCCGCACACAGATTCTATCTCTTGGACATGATCCCGTATAAGTGGAAATTTTAGCGAAACGCAAATTTAGCGATTTCTCCTTAAAACCTGGTATTTTATTTTTAGCGAAAAGTAATTTTAGCGATTTTAAAATACTACCTAAAGAAGCTATTACAAATAACACTCAATTTATTTTTAGCGATATTCAATTTTAGCGATCTCAACAGCCTCGCTAATAATGCCAAAATTAAATCCTCGCTAAAATTTCTACTTATACGGTAATTCCAATGGCAGGTCACCTTGGTATGAAGAAAACCAGGGAGAGAATACTGAGGCATTTCTTCTGGCCTGGAATCTTTGATGAGGTCAAGAGATACTGTCGATCGTGTCCTAAGTGTCAGAAAGGGACATCAAAAAGCAAGGTAAGCAAAGTTCCGCTAGTACAGATTCCCAGAATTGATGAACCATTTAAAAGGGTAGCTTTAGACATGGTGGGGCCATTACCAAAGACCAAAAGAGGTAATCAATATATACTGGTAATCTGCGACTAGCTACACGATACCCTGAAGCAATACCTCTACGGAGTCAGGAAGCAGAAGTGGTGGCAGAAGCGATGGTAAAGGTGTTCTCACGTATTGGAGTGCCAAAAGAGATCTTGTCTGACCAAGGTACTAACTTCATGTCGTCACTTATGACGGAGTTATGTAGACTACTAAGCATACGTAAGTTGAAGACCACTCCCTATCATCCTCAGGCTAATGGCCTAGTTGAGAGGTTTAATGGGACATTGAAACGAATACTACAGACCTATACCCAGGACGAGTCAGGTAAGTGGGATAAATTATTACCATACCTCCTATTTGCTTACAGAGAGGTTCCACAGGAATCGACAGGATTTTCACCTTTTGAGATGTTATATGGAAGGCATGTGAAAGGTCCACTGGCGATCCTAAGAGATAGCATCGATGGTGAAGATGAAAGTCAAGAGTTACAACCGTCTGTGATCAGCTACATCATGGAGACAAGAGAGAAGTTAGCCAAGATGGCAGACCTTGTGTCAGAAAAAGAGGAAGCTAGCAAAACAGACCAGAAAACGTATTACGACCGTAATGCTAGAAACAGATCATTTGAGGTCGGCGATAAAGTTCTAGTTTTATTACCAACAAGTACAAAGAAGCTTTTAGCTCAATGGAAGGGACCAGTTCAGGTAATAGAGAAAGTAAGTCCTGTAGATTACAAAGTGAAGTATGACAACGGAGTTACTAAGGTATATCATGTAAATATGCTTAAAAATTGGTTTGACAGAGAGGAAGAGATGAAACCTCAGGTGATGGCCGGGGTATGTATTGCAGAGAATGTTGAGGATGATAATGACTGGATTGGAAATCCACTCATGGATCCTCGAGACACATTCCGAGATGTAAAGATGGCAGAGTCGTTGTCTTAAAGAAAACGCAATGCATGTTGATTGGTACTGCACAAAAGCTCTCAAAATGTAGAAAATTGTGTATCAAAGTAGGTGATGTTGTAATAGAGACTGTTAAAAGTGCCAAACTACTTGGTGTACATATAGATGAATGTTTAACTTGGTCTGTACAAATTGAATTTTTATGTAATAAGCTTTCACAAAAATAGGAATTCTACGCCGTCTTCAAAGTTTTATGTCAAAGGCAGCATTGTTAAAAGTTTATAACACTGTTATTTTTCCTCATTTTAACTATTGTTGCACTGTTTGGTGTTCAGCCAAAAACAAGAGTTTTATTGATAGAATTTTTAGATTACAGAAAAGGGCCGCTAGAATTATCATGAATGTGAAAGATATTCAAACTCCTACTGTTGACATTTTTAGTGCTCTTAAATGGATGCCTATACATGATTATTTTATGTATAGAAAACTTGTCCTTGCTTTTAAAATTATGAAAAGTTTGACACCAGAATATTTGTATGTTTTTAGATATGTTAGCCAGGTTAGCTCTAGGGCAACAAGGAGTAGTATTAGTGGCCTTTTATACATTCCAAAAGTACGAACAGAGTATTATAAACGATCTTTTAATGTTTCATCTGCAATTTTATGGAACCAGTTGCCTGACACTCTTAGAAACTGTAATTCTTTAGCTTCTTTTAAATCTGCATATTTGCAAAATTATAATTTGAACAGGTGAAGAAATTGTTCTCAAATGAATTTTATCGTATGGCACAATATTTAATACTAGTAGTTTATTTATTAGTATGTACAAATATGTCTGATATAATATGCTACGTATATATTCTTTTTTACTCTAGCTTCTACTTTTCTTTTTTTTTTATATCTGTCTGTAAATATGTTTTATACAGAACCACAATGTAAACTAGTCATATGTACTAATTGTGCTATCCTGTCTAAATAAAAGAATTTATTATTATCATTATCATTACAACAGAAAACCGAACTAAGAGAGTGCTTGCAGGAATATAGTGATGTGTTAACAAATGTTCCAGGTAGAACTACAGTGTTGAAACACCGTGTGGTGACGACAAGTGATATCCCAGTACGACAGAAAGCCTACCAGATTCCACTTTCGCTGAGGGACGAAGTGCGAAAAGAGTTGTCGTCGATGTTAGAGACAGGCATTGTGGAAACTTCGGTAAGTCCTTATGCATCACCAGTAGTCATTATTCCTAAGAAGGATAAATCCATTAGGTTCTGCGTAGATTACCGTAAACTAAATCAGGTAACACAATTTGACCCTGAACCAAATGCACAGATAGAGGATATAATTGACAGGCTGGGGAAGGCAAAATACTTAAGTAAGTTAGACCTTACCAAAGGGTATTGGCAGATCAGTCTCGATGATGATGGTAAGGAGAAAAGTGCGTTTGTGACTCCATTTGGTCATTACCAATTTACGGTTATGCCATTTGGAATAATGAACTCAGCCGCAACATTCAACAGGTTGGTAAGAACTGTTTTAGGTGACCATCATGAATTTGCAGACTCCTTTATTTATGACATCATCATTTTTAGTGAAAGCTGGGAGAGTCATTTAGGACACATAAAGGCAGTGATGGGTTCATTACAGAAGGCAGGTTTAACAGCCAATCCAAGAAAACGTGAGTTTGGTTCTAAACAGATAGAGTTTTTGGGTCATACGGTAGGGAATAGTCAAGTTCAACCAACAGCAGAAAAAATCAAGCAATCTTGAATATACCAGTCCCAAATGTAAAGAAGGAGGTAAGATCATTTCTAGGTTCCATAAACTTTTACAGAAAGTTTATACCAAATTTCTCCACCAAATCAGCGATCTTATCAGATTTGAAGAGGAAGAAACAACCAAATAAGGTAACTTGGACTGAAGAACATGACAAAGCATTCAGTCAACTCAAACAGGACTTGGTAAGTTCGCCTGTATTGTGGAACCCAGATTTGAGTGCAGAGTTTGTCTTGCAAACAGATGCGAGCGAGAGGGGAATAGGAGCTGTGTTATTACAAATTAAAGATTCAGAGTGTCATCCCATTGTCTATCTTAGCAAAAAGTTATTACCCAGGGAACAGAACTTTGCCACAGTAGAAAAAGAATGTTACGCCATAGTGTGGGCTATCAACCGTCTTCGTAAGTATTTATACGGAAGAGAATTTTTGATTGAGTCTGACCATCGAGCTCTACAGTGGTTGAAAACGATGAAGTCGGAAAATCCTAGACTGTTGAGATGGAGTTTGGTCCTCCAAGAGTACAAGTACTCAGTACGCTACATTCCAGGAAGAGATAACAAGATGGCGGATTTCTTGTCCAGACCCACCTAAATTTGGTTCAACTTCATATTTTGATTTATTTTAAAATGTTGTTCATTTTGTAAATAAATAGGGGCGTGTGTGATGAAGTTGACTTTTGTTTAATTAATATTATGTTTGATTTTGGTTTTCCTTGTGAGTTTTGGTGGTTATGCGTTTCCGTACTTTTGAGGGTGTGTATATAAGCTAAATTTAGAAAACTGGTTGGTCAGAAGAAAAGCGACGCGTGGCAGTGAAAGAGGCGTTGTGCCACGCTATGTCTACAGTTTTGGTCACCATGGACGTTCTCATATTTCGTGATCTCTAGAAATAAGTCTGGAACCGGTAGCCAGGGAACAGTGAATTTCTGTGTGTGGTCATTTCTGTTTTCTCCAGCCGGTAAGCTTGTTTTCGTTACTATTTATAGGAGTGTGTTACTTTTTGTCTGTATACTTGTTTTGTGTTAGGTAGGTGGATATATTCTGTCATTTGATAGTATTCTAGAAAAAGTCGTTTAATTTATTTTAGTGCATAGGGCACAGAGTATACTAGGGGCTTAGGACGGCAGATGTGAGTGGTCGAGTGGTGAGTTTGTGTCTAGGACCGGAGCATACGGAGGGGCGGCGGCGGTACAGCATATACGTGTACTACGTCCTCACAGAACTGTGGGAACACCATAGCGCCCGTCTAACGGAGGGATAGATGTATGTAGAGACGTTATAAGAGGGAGACCTGTGAGTCCGGCGGTTTAGACGGTCAGTGAATGTGATGTCGACCAAGCGGTGTATGGAGGTCTAGTGGTGTCGATATTTGTGTTGAAATAGGAACGGTTTTCAGACAAACTCCCAATTTGGGTTATATATAAAATAATTCTAAAGTTATATTACAGTGAACAGTATTGAAAGTATAAATTCTTTTTTGAACTTTTTAAAAACAACTTGAAGTTAATTATTGTTTGATACAAGAGTTACTGTTTTCAGTAAACAAGTTTTGTTTTGATATTTATTTCTGACACGCAGCTTTAAGTTCATTGTTCGTAGGCGTGTCAGTTTATTCTTTGTAAACTTATATTTTTTCTTTCTCTGTGTGAGTGTTTGCGAGTGTGGTGTATGTAAGGATTTTGTTGTTTTTTTTGTTTGTTTATTCATTTCTTTGATCTGTAAAATAAATTCATTTTTGTTTAAATTGATTCTACAGTGTTTCGTTTTCTTCCGGACTAACACAAAATCCAAAAGAACTAATTACACATATGTTTAATAAAAATGCCTTGTCTCTTCTCATTCAATAGATATGACCGTGTTGACCAAGGTTAAATTGACAGACTGACATACAAATGTACATATATAATGATTTCTATGTGAATTGGTTAAAATTGGCCCAGTGGTTGTAGAGAAGTTAAAAATGTAAAAGGTTTCCAGGCAAACAGATGGATGACAGACGTAATGTGATAAGGAGACCAGAAAAGCTCAAATGAGCTAAAAATGTAGGATTCACAAGTATTTTGAAAGGGTTACCATGATTACAGTATTTGAAAAGCTTTTTTTTCATGCAATTTTTTCAGAAGCTGAAAATGTATGACATATGTATCCATTGTTGGAAAAACTGAACATTTAAGAAAACAGTATGATTGAAAATAGTTAATCAAGGTGTTTTGAGTAGCAAAATAAAGCTAGTAAACTTTTATAGCTAATTCAACCACAGAACTTAGTCAATTTTAAGATGCACAACCTTTTCAAATCTTATAATAATTGTTTTTGAAATATTTATGTAATCATTTCTGATTCAAGGGAGAGAGATACAACCAACATGTTCATGTTTTATGTTATTTCTGTGAAAACATCTCTCTCAGAAATGTTTCCCTCATATGGAGACACCGCCACTTAAAAATAATGAAGACAAGATGTGTTTGTTAAACATTGATGCCCGCGTATGGCAGCTTATGGTGAAGGTTGAAGTTTCTCAAATGTATGTCAAACTTATAGGTCAAGGTCAAAGGGTTAAAATTGTTGGTATCGAAAGAAAGTCTTGTCACAAGGAATACACATGTGAAATATAAAGAAATCCCTAGTACTTCCTGTTCAAAAATCAATTGCCAAAGTTAAAGTTTTTTTAAGTGGGTCAAACTCTAGGGCCAAGGTCAAAAATATTTATACCTGTTGAAAGTTCACAATGAATACACATGTTAAGCATGAAAGCCCTGACACCTACTGATCAAAATTTAAGCCAAATTACTGATCAAATTTATGCAGACAGACATTATTTATAAACACAAGAAACAAAATATGTATGTAAAGTCAAATGGAAGAAAAAATCTATTTTGGAGTCACAAGATCAATTGTAATTTCAGGGACAGGGAGTGGCTAGGGAGATTGGAGCCCCCCCCCCCCCATCGGAGTTTGTTTTGTTTTGTTATTTATACAAGACTATATACTGATATACTGAAGTAAATAAAAAATGACTTTGGACATCATCCCCCTTAAAAAACATTGACCCCACAACCCCACTATCATTGTTTTTAATTTGTTTTCAGTTTTTTTTCTTTGCTTGTGAGAAACCCCCCCCCTTTTTTTGCAAAGATAGACTTTTCTTTGTATTGAAAATTGGGGTTTATCTATTTTTTGGTTTAGCCCCCCCCCATTTCAATTATCCCCCGAGGCTTTGAATCATAGATCATATAGTCACAGGGTCCTAGAATGTAATACTCAATGTGATGAATACATGTTCCGTGTAAATTATAGAATTATTCTGAATTTTCCATGTAAAGCCCAATTTGTACGAGTCAGTGTGTATTTCGAGGCTAACACCATAGTGCGAGTATTCCTGTCTCATGACAGCATCTAGTTTAATCTTGATCTCTTTTGTTGGGTACACATAAGCATACATTTTGATTTGTCTGTGTTCAGTATCATTTGATTCTGTGAACACCAGTTTTCAATTTCACATAAATCAGAATTTAAATGTGTTTCAATATTATGTACATTGCTGTTAGGTAAATGCAGAGTTGCATCGTCTGCAAACATATCAATATTAGAGTAATTTACACATAAAGGAAGATCATTTATATACAATAAAATGTAAATTTTTCTTGTATATTTCGTATATCGACGTCTTCCCCTGGGCACCTTTAACTTTTACCCTTTGATTATGACAGTTTAACCTTAACCTAAGAGTTGGACTTGCATTTGAGAAACTTCAATCTTCGCCATAAGCTGCCATACGGGGCATCAGTGTTTTACAAATACATATTGCTATATTATATATTCTTGAAAAAAGCAACAAAAGGCAGATAAAGATATGAGAACATATTTCTATATACCATATCAAATATTATTCTAATTTTAAGGATCGATAATGTGTACAAAAAATACTTTAGCTAATAAAACAAAAAAGACATTGCATTTTCAAAGCTGTTTTAAAAAATTAATTTGATGAAACATATGGAGATATCGAACAGTATTCCAGATTAAAAGTCCATAAAACAATACAAAATAGGAGAAGAGCAAACACGGACCTCCAAAACATTAGAGGTTGGATCAGGTGCCATGGAGGAGTGAGCATCCCTTGCCGGCCGGCACACCCACATGTGTTCTTTGGCATGATCGGGAATTAACGGAAAAATCGGTTGTCAATTCAGTGTATAAATAATGGATTAACAATATATATGAATCAAATTACTGAGAGTACTGATAGGCGGAAGTATGATTGCAAGTTCTCATGTACAAAACTTTAATGACACATAATGAGGGGGGGGGGATAAATATTTTGATGGGTTGTAGTATTGAAACCAAGGAACAAGAATAAGCAATATGTCTCCCTTTTGAAGCGGAGCCATGAGAATACGTGACGTCAATAGCAATATGAACATTTTAACATTTGTTATACCCCCCGCTTGAAAAGTGGGAGGGTATACTGTAATCGGTATGTCCGTCCGTCCGTCCGTCTAGCTGTCCGTCCGTCTGTCTGTTGGGCTTTTGGGTACTCATATCTTATCCAGAAATCCTCTTATACCACTGAGTGAAATTTAATAAAACCTTCACAGAATCTTTATTACATATTGCCATTGTGCACCTCCTATTTTACTTTTTGATCCGACACATATTTTGGGTTTCCTGGCCACAGAAAAATATGGACATTTCCTTGATAATCATATGGGAAGCGGGGGTATCATTTAGTGAGCTCATTGCTCACAGTACCTCCAGTTTTTGTCAAGCATAACAAGTTAAAATTGAAATGCGAGTTGCAACACATAAAATTTGTAAGATATGGTTTTGGGGAACAAGAAATGGATAATTATAAAATTTCACACAAAAATGAGAACTAATGAGTAATAGAAAACAATAGATATCACAACTGCTTTTGGGTTTTTTATGTGTATTAAGTTTTAGTACCAATGAAACAAAGTCTTGTTATAAAACAGCAAATTATATAAGGATGCAACATATATAGAAGACCTTACATAGATTTACAATGTGCTTGTGGTTCTATAAATTGTTTTCATTCAATACATGTATGGCCCAGGTAGAACAAATCACAGAAGTCTATAATGCTGATGACAGGTGAACCCTGTGTCATGATGTCCACAATAAAAGGAATATTTTTTCAGGAGAGCTTCTACCATGGCAGGCCCTTGAACGCCAGACAATTTTATTTTCATTCCTGTGGTAAATTTGTCTTTGATGATTGTAAAATATTGGTACATGCATCCCAATAACAGTGGTGATTTCTTTTCTGGAGATTTTCTACACCATTCCCCTCACAACTGTCTCGTGGCAGAATTTTCTACAAAGTGTATAATTGAAAAAAAAATTAAGAATATCTCATAATGTTTAATTTATTTAACAAAAATTATTTTACAATGTATCCGACTTTCAATAAATAAAATCAAGGACTTCAAATAACCTTATATGATATATTTTAATATATTTTCTAGGGAAGTCAACTTTACCGGGTACTCGATCCAAGGTCCAAGTATCGAATACTAAAAATAGGTACTCGTTTACTCGGATGTATATTACTTCTTATTTCAAGGTACACATTTTTATCAAAAACTTATCAATTATAACTAAAACATGCAAATGGTAATTAGCATGTCGTCATCTACACCTAGCTGTAAAACACCCATTATCGCCTTGATCTACATTCATTAATCCATTCATTCATTCATTCATTCAGTGAAATCTGACATGCATAGAAATTAATGCCACTATACCCACTTCAAGAGTGAAGTGGGTATATAAGAAATAACAAAAGATTCAAAACTGCTGAAAGTCACCTTGTGTAGTAAGTCTAGTGTAAGTATACTGGAAACAACCAACAAATGAAACAATATAAGACTAGCGATTCTGACCAACAACATCCGTTCCCTCTCTTTCGCTAGTTATATAACCTACATGTGTACATAGCAGTTTGTCAAATAGATCCAATTAAAACAACCTTTTGTAATTTTGGGTGTATTGTGCATTTGTGTTTTATTTGATAACTAATTTTAGTACTAAAAGTTATTTCCAATGAAATTGATAATCATTTGAACATGTATTACATTGATAAACATGATAAAATCAGCTTTGTGGGTTAGCAGAGCTTAACTAGGCTCGAGTTCAAACTTTTATCTACATTTTACCGTGTAACTGTGTATTCAATTGGGAAAGAGTCAGAGTAAGCAATTATTAAATATTGACCGATTTGACTTCCCTAATAATATTTTTTTGTTTTTTTTCTTTTCTCTCAAAAGCCTACTATTATGAGTAATCATGTATTTGCATGTATTTAAAAAAATGTAAAGTAAATAGGTCAACAAAAATGAGAAATGTCAAAATATACTTTCAAAAATAGTATTCGGTTCATTTTTGCCATCATAACAAGAACATTTGTTATGCTATCAAAAATATGTATCATAACTTATGAAAAATTTCTCCACTAGAAATATAATAAATTGATGTACTCACCTTCAGAAAAATGTTTCTGGTTGTGCTGAGTTGAGTTTTCTTCTGCCATTTAGAGGTGACACAGCGCAAATTCACAATGCAATCTTAATTATATCCCACTTTCTGTTAGCTGCCTCCGTAGCAGGGACACATCTATACAGACTAAAACACAAAGTAGTTCTTATGCTTGCGTCTTAACTTCTGTCCAAATTTTACAGTTTCGGCCCATCCTTCAACATACATGTAGTTACATTAAATGAGAAAGGATATATAAATGTATACACAAACTCGGCATAATAATTCCTCAGATAATTTCTCCTAGGCATGTAATCATGGTAATTATAGAGTACCAGTTCGTTCAATAAGACCCGACCATAACAGCTATCATATTACGATATCTAAAGCATGCCTGCATAGGGAGGCGACATTTTCAAGTTAAAACAGTAAAAGATAATGGTGACAATAAAAGATAGGCTAATCACACAGCGTGAGTTACCTTGCTTATTTTGAAGAGAAGGCCTGTCACTTCCAGTCAACCATTGTAAATCATTTGTGCTCCACGTGGGTTTGTTGACAATAATTTCACGCTGAATCGTATTTTATACAAGAGTATTGAAAAGATTAGTTCCTCGGTAGCTATGTACCTGTCATTAATTCTTAAACATAATTACCTACTTGATTTTGTCCCTCGTAATATTTTTCTAAAGATCGCTTCAGGACCCCGTGCTAATCAAATGTTGAACCCGCTTTGTTTATGTTTTAGACATACAGAGTTGTCGTTCGTTCTTCTCTCAAACGTGAAACGTATCAGGAACACTAAAGTAACTTTTTGTTCTATTACTAGCCTATTATTTTTATTGGACTTTTTTACATTAATCAAAACAAATTGTTAAAATAAATTCGCCATAACACACGCTTTTTGATATGACAATAACGATAAAGATTGGGAAGGGGGTCGAATATGATTTAGCGGGTTATATGCCCTTCGTTTAAGATACATCCGTTTGGAGTACCATGAAACGGGGCAAACATCTTGAGAGGTCGAAAGGTCAACAAAGCAAATGTAATAGGCGGCTTCCGCCTAAAAATGTCAGTCAGCATTTGACTCAATGATAAATTGTATTTGCTGACAAAGTCATTGTATCGATCAAAGAACTTACGAAATGATGACATTAAACGGGCCTGCTGAAATTCGTCTGTCATCAACTTGTTTGTCAAGAATTTACCTCGTTATAGAAATTGTTAATACGTAGAGCATGCTCTTGCGTATCTAATCAACTGAGATATGTTAACTTCGTATGCAGGTGATGAAGGTATATTTCTGCATAAGTAAGGGAAATTGACGATAGAAAAGTTAAAGTCATCACATTTATCATAGAGCTTGGTTGTTAGATTACCATTTACTTTTTTTTTTGAAGTAAAATATCTAAATATGAAACAGATGTGTCAGACTCTGTGGTATCTTTTATCTCAAGCTCACTAGGATATATCATATCGAAATTAGAATGGAAATTACCATTGTAAATTAACAGTCGATATATCTAAATGTTGAGTTGAAGGCCACAGCAAGTATTTTCTTCTTTACACGCATAAGATTTTGCACAAATTCTGCTTCATATGAATACAAAAATAGGTCTGCTAGTAACAGGGCAATTGGTACCCTTTGGAATTCCAATAAATTGTTCGAAGACCTGGTCTCTAAAAACCACACAGATATTGTCAATCAGAAACTGAAGCATTTTTTATATCAACTTCAGAGTACTTGTGTATACAATCACAATATCTTTTAAAAAAATAATTTTGCAAATGACCAATGACAAGGTAAATTAATTTTCGAGTTCAACTTTTACTGAAAAAGCAGCTGTTAATGATATCGAAAAACCTAAACTTTAATTTATTATGGGGAATGGTTGTGTATAAAGTTGAAAAGTCGTAAGTTCTTAAGCTGTAGGTTTTGGTAAAGTCTAATTATTTCAAATTGTCCAAAAGATCCTTGGAATGTTAAGTTTCCACATCTGATTTACACCATTTCTTGAATATATTGTTAAACGGTACCCTTGAATCATTTCCTTCACTACCGCTAATATCTTAGTGAGGAGTAAAGAAAGAAGCTTGGTTGAACATTAAGTGGAAATTGCTATCTAACTTTGTTTGTAAGGATTCTTATGAAGTTTCGGAATCCAGTATACATATAGTAGGTCAAATTCATTTTGGTTCCTTGGAATGTTAAAAATTTTCAAAACTGACACATATGATTTTGAAGAAATTCGTCCTTAGAAAGGGAACTATAAGTATATGTTGGATAACCACTTGTAGAATTTTAACCAAGTTCATCTAAAATACAATTTATATAATAAGTTTTAAAAACAAAGACAATGTTGTTACCTGCTCTGTCAGCAGGGATCGTTACATACTGATCATTTCATCTATCTAATTCTTTTTCTCTTCTGGATTATTGAATACAGAAGGATAGATGGTTTTCCTAATTTTAGCCCCTCAATCTTTTAATATGGATCTCTGTGATACATTTTATCCATTCTGACAAAATGTCAACGTCTTCTTTTTATACCTGGCCCATCTCCTGGCGGTTTCTTCAACAGAAGCTATATTATTTATGAAAGTTGAAATATTGGGGCTCCCTATATTTAGGACCCTTGCAAATAAGTGATCTAAGGCCCAATTAGCAACTATGTACACGTCATCTGTAATAACGTGTCCAGTTCGACTATAGATATAGGGTGAAGAAGAACATCAGCACAAAAAAGGATTATGTTTAAGATACTCGATATTCAGGATATGTAAAGTTTTTTTGTAATTAAAAAGTTTGGAATGTATCTTTATACATGAATTGATAAATAAAATTAATTAACCCACCACAAAGTCTAAAATTTCAATATTTATTCAAATAAAGCTCCCAGTAATTGTACATGTATTCTAGCATAGCAAAGATGTTTCAAAATTTTAACAAAAATATAACTCAATAAGTAATTCTAAAAAAAATTCATTCATATTTATAATTTTCATGTTTGGAGTGAAATAACATTGTCAGGGAGTGAAATAACCTTGTTTTGGGGTGAGAAAACCTGGTCACTGGGGGGAAATGACCTGGGAAAGAATAGACCTGGTCGTAAATTACATAAGTGCAACAGGCACTGGAGGGAAATGACCCGGATTCTTCCGAAACAAGGATTTATTCATATCATTTGACACACGGGCATTAGTCCATTAACAACGATTTCTAAGCAAGATTCCAGTTCCCTATGCCAGGACTTTTCACTGAGGCTCAGCAGAAGGAAATAGTCCTGGATGAGGGGAACTGGAATCGTGCTAACTCCCTCACTGATGTACTTTTTAACTGTGTTATTATACCGACACAAAAGTAAAGAAAGTAGAGGATTACGAGTGACAGGGAATTGGCTTCTAGAGCGAGAATTAGCTCACTTGACTAACGCACGGGGATTAGTCCATTAACATATTATACCGATACAAAAGTAAAATCTAGAGGAATACAAATAACCGAGAAATAGCTCATTGGACTAACGCAAGGGGATTAGACCATTCACTATGATTTCTAGGGAATTTTGCACATTTTACTACCTAATTCTTAATGTAGGAAAAAATCAGCAGAGGTATAGTAATACATTTAACGATCAATTTTTTCTATAAGGAAAAATGAGTAGAGGCATAATAGTTGTATTCTATTCAATCATATCATCTAATGAATTTTGGTACAACTAACAGAAGACAAGAAATTATTAAAGGTCCCTGGCTGACCTGGCCCCACCGCCATAAACCTTTAAGAATTCTCAAAAAAATTTTCAACTCAAGCCTTGAAAATTACTCTGTTAAAAATATTCTTAAATTCGCTGCCATAAAACGATTTGAGAATATTCTGAGCTGAATAATTCTCAAGACTTGTGTTGAGAACATTTTCAAAATTATTTTCTCGCGAGAATGTTTTCGCGGATTTTTTTTCGCGGATTTAAGCGGCCCAGTGGAACTCTTTTGTGTCTAGAGGTAAGAAATGGTCACCGTAAAAAAAAAAACACACACACATTGTTGTCGTCTGCATTATTTGTTGAACATATAATGGATGCAGAGGTTGTCCCTGAGAGAAAGAGGGCACAGAATTGGGGGGTGGATGAGGAAGTTGCATTTATTGAGGAAATAAAGTCTCGGGCATCAATTTTATTTGGATCGTTCAAGGGGAGTGGACAGAAAGGAAAGGGGAAAGAAATTAAAGAAAAAGAGTGGCAAACCATTGTGGACAAACTCAACTCGTAAGTATGTCTAATTTAAGCAAAGAATTACACATTCTTAATAGCCTTATTTGTCATGATTCTGGTTTATATCATTTTTTTTTCCTTATAAAACTGTGATTGAGAGTGATCTCCCGTGTAGAATTCTCTACGAAATGAAAACCAATAAAGCGTATTTTACAAAGGTAAACAAAAGTGCATGTGCTTCCTTCAACGGCTGTTAAACCGTAATAAACGGATAGAATCATCTCTACAAGAAAGAAAAACGGTGATGGCTTTGTTGTATATAGTGTTTACTAGTAAAAATGTGACATTTTTTAAAAATGGAAATTTTCATCATTTCATTAATTAATTGTGAAAAGAAGTAAATTAAAAAGTAATGAAAATTAGGTTTGAAACTTGACTTTATTTTAACAACTTGGAGACTCCAGGGTTTAATATGCAAGCTCATGTTATTGTAAATATAATTCAGTGTAATTTACTAAATAAACTACTAAAGATAATTCTGTTTTCAAACCAATTTCTTTTTCACTCTTTGTAAGTTAATGGTATATTAATGTACACATTTTTCAATTTTCAGTAGGTAAAATTTGAAGACATTCTTTACAATTTTCGTCATGTTTCCCTACTTTCGGTTTAAAAAAAACGATCTACATAGATCCAGATTTTGTTGATAAAAAATCTTTTATTTACTAATTTCATCTCCCAATAACACCTTTCCCCCTTTTGTTTAATCCAAATTATATTATTTCCAGCAATTATGTAACCCTTTATTGCTCCAGGCTAGTTACCTAGTATTAGTGGCTTGGTCAAAAAGGGATAAGTCTAATAATACTGGTGATGTCTTTATTGATGGTAACATCAACGTAAGAACTGTAAAAACAAATACAAAATTTATCAGTAATTATTACATAACAAGAAAATCTAAAATTACATAAAGTACACAAACATGCACTAAGATGACCCTTTGGTATACATACACATGTAGACTAGAGTTCAATATTCAATAATATCAGCTAATTGACTAGTAATATGTAATGTGAATAACATCTATACGTTTAATTTAATTCACTACTTAATCTCAATAAAATATTACCAGTGACAATCAGAAAATATGACTCTGCTACTTCACTTAAAACATGTAAACAAACTTGGCGCCTTGCCTTACATTACCGTACAAAGGGCAATAACTCTAAGTAAATCATGACACAAAAATTCCATGTGCACAACAAATAATCTCACAACTGATAATTAGGTCTTTCCACCTTTCTGTGGAAAGACCTATTGATTTGCTTATGTTTATTATTATTAGGTCTTTCCACCTTTCTGTGGAAAGACCTATTGATTTCCTTCTGTTTCTTCTTTTCCATTATTATTATTTTTCCGCCGTGTGATTTTGAGTTTCAAGATATATCGAAAAGATTTATAGTCCATAAGAATTTTCTTCATAAAAGATTATTGCAGTTGACCCTGCGTAAATGAACCTTGATCCCTTTCGGAGTTACGACCCCTTTTGCAAGAAATGCTTGTTATCGCTACTCCTCAGAAACCGTAAACCACAGAGGTATGAAACCTTCACCAATGTCTTCGACTAATTAAGGGGACTCTTCAATCTATTCATTGCGAAAGCATTTGCTGACCCCTTCAATGAGTTATTGCCCCTGAAACTTTTTGAATTTTACAAATAATTAAACATTTTCAAAACGAGAAGTCGTAGAGACATGGGACCAACTGCATAAGATTCATTGACCTTTGACCTTATAATTCTTGTAAAAGTCAAAGGTCAAGGTCATTCCAAAAATGAGAAAATTAGCTCTTTTTGTATCTCTTTTGTCTTTCAACATATACTTAATGTCTATGCATCATTAAAATGTACTCTTAAAACTGTTTCAAAGATTTCATTCTTGTCACCTAACATGAACCCATTTAAAAGTTATTGCCCTTTGTGCGGTAAACCT
>NW_026924530.1:0-232728 GCF_032062105.1 Saccostrea cuccullata | reverse complement strand
AGACTGGTTTAGGTTCTTTTCATCTTTAGTCCACAAAAATGTGGCGTTCGACCATGAAAAGTTAGAAAATATATAATCAAAAGCACAGCTCAGATAACCGGTATCTCCCACGAGGTATGGTGAACTTTTCCTCAGAAATACAGACAAATTGACCTCTGAAAGAAAAGAACATATTTCTGCATTCAGACTTTTTCAAATCGTTACAACATATAATACATTAGGCCAGATGTGTCATATTTTAGCGATCCTTGTCTTATGTAAGAGACAAGATTCAAATATTATTTCGGGATGCTTCGAATATTATTGTCTTGACAAGATAAATTGTACAAAAAAAAAATTAATTGCACAGAGGAGGAGACAGTGTGAAGTTCGATGCTTTGCAAAACTTGAAAGAATTGCCGTTGGCAATGCCGGATTTGATACAATCTTATTTCAATTATTACTTCAATCTTATTGGAAGATGTTAAATTTCGAAAAACAGGAGATGATAAGACTTACCTTTAGGTACCATTGTAATATTGATTATTTTCCCTGCTGCCAAGCAGTCGTTCAATCCACAATGAATAGACACGGATTTCTTCATTTCAAAGAAATAAGACTGCCTCCACTTAATACTGTCATTTACTGGAAGGTCAAATAGAAAAAACAACAATTAATCCCTATTGATTTCTTTTTTACCATAATTCGATACATGCATCAAGATAGGTCAAATACATCTGTATTAATGTTGTTTACTACTATTTCACCAATGTATGATATCTTCCAATACATGTGTCTCATCAAAGTTACAAAGTCCTCTTAAGAAATTGTTCTTTACAGAATGACGTACCTTCTAATATTTTACTGCCATCAGCAAAACACCACTTCAAGGAATCAGTTGGAAGAAGATAGGCTTTGTTTTCGTTTGGAATGGAACAACTGATTGAGATATTTTCATACTTTTGGACAGTGGTGACATTAGGCTCCATTACAATGTTAGGTTTTTCCCAGACCTTCATAGAAGCATTAGCTGTACCAACACCATTAATGTCAAACTCCTCCAAAATTGCTTTACATGAATAAAGGCCTAGAAAAATATAGGATATTTCGTTTTATGTCCTTTTCTCAATGTAGTCATCATTTTTATCTATTTTAAAAATCCTTTATAAATATCTGTATATAATTTATATTTTTTATGAATTATTCTCTCCCTTTTCTATTTGTGTTGACAGTTCGGTATCATTTCATTAAATCGATCATCTAAATAATTTAAATTTCATTTATTTTAGCATGATACGCAATTCATTGCAATGATGATTCTTTAGTTCAATTTCAGAGACTAACCATCGTATGTAGAGTCCAGTTTTGTAATATTCAGTTGCGATTTGCATCTGGAGGCTCTGCATTCTTGATTTACTGCGAACTTGGATACAGTCAGACCTTTTCCATCTTTAGTCCACAAAAATGTGACATTTGACGAAGAGAAGTTGGCAAATACAAAATCAAATTCACAGCTCAGATGACCAAAATCTCCCATGAGGTATGGTAATTTTTTCTTTATTTGTACAGATAAATTGACCTCTGAAAAAAAATGAAATGATATAGTCAAGTTAAATATTTCAAGCTTATTTTATTATTTTTATTGTCAAATTTACCTCTGAAAAAAAATCTTGCCTGGTTAGAAAAAAAAGGAATTTTGAAAAATACTTTAATAACATTATTTATAATCAGATGTTTATACTTTACTTTGTATGGCGTACTCTGTGGTACCTTCGTCAGTCATTGTTGAGGTTTGCAGGGTTGACGTAATGATGTTTGCTGCTGCTCTTGAAGGCATGCTTTTCGTAATATTTGGTGAGTGTTGTGGAAAAATTGTCGTTGAGTTTGTTTTTGTTGTAGGTTTTAGTCCTGGCGTTGATGTTGATATAGATTTTACTGGCGCTGTTGTTGATTGTTGTTTATTTGTTGAACTTATTGTTTGTGTTATTAGTGATGTTGTTGACATTGTACTTGATGTATTTGGTAATGATTTTGTTTTTGATGCTATAGAAGTTACATTTTTTGGTGATATTTTCGGTGAGTTTGTTGGTAAAACTGTAGGAGAAATATGCAACGTTGTTTTTGATCTTGTGGCTGTTGATGTTGATTGTGTTGTTTGCGTTGATGGTAATGGTGTTGCTGTTGATGGTTGAGTAGTTATTGGATCTGAAATTGATAGCGTTGTTCTTGATGTTTTAGGCGACTGTGGTTTACTTGTTTGGTTTGGTGTTGTGGTTACAGATGTTACAGCAATGGAAGCTATACCAAATCATAAAAATAATGATGCTTAAATAAATAAAGATTTAATTCATAAAAAGTGTCAACTTTATATATATATATATATATATATATATATATATATATATATATATATATATATATATATATATATATATATATATATATATATATATATATATATATATAGAAAGCACAAAGAAATTCACTTTTACATGGATACCCACTTCCGCCCCAGCCGGGGTTGAACTCTCGACCTTCCGAATCTGTCTCCTAGCAGTGCAGGAACAGCGCGCTAGACCGCTCGGCTATCTAGGCAAGACTTGCCTAGATAGCCGAGCGGTCTAGCGCGCTGTTCCTGCACTGCTAGGAGACAGATTCCGAAGGTCGAGAGTTCAACCCCGGGCTGGGGCGGAAGTGGGTATCCATTTAAAAGTGAATTTCTTTGTGCTTTCTATATTAATATTTCTTCACTTAGGGCAGTTATGTTAGTTTAAGAGTTGTTGTAAAATGTGCTTTACATATATATATATATATATGTAAATATATATATATATATATATATATATATATATATATATATATATATATATATATATATATATATATATATATATATATATATTATTTTAAAAATATATATATATGTACAGCAACAAACGTCAATACATGGTATTGCAGAGAAAATGTGGACCAAATTTTAATTTTTCATTGTTGTCTTAAATTTTATTTCTTGGAAAATCAATAACAATCTAAGGGTTATATCTGTTACAACTGTTCGTTATCTCCATATCCTTCATGTAAACCATTTCAAACATCAATTTGCAAACATTATGCGTGCTAAAGTTTATGAATTATTTAAGATAATTGAAGGATTTATAACAAAAAAATTCAAAAATATGATCAAAAAACCATTTTAGACAACATATCTCGATAAATTGATCAATAACTTCATATAATAATAATAATTAGAATAAGGAAAAGAATAGTAACCTTAGGCTACGAATGATTTAGTTTAAACCATTCAGGCATTTGTTCGATTAAAAACGTAAATTTATGAATGTTAAATTAGTTGGATATGTTACAAAGACACACAAAACGGATACTGGTAAAACATGTGGCGTCAGACCTTACACCACGTCTGAAAATAAGAATTTGAAGGCGATAACTACATTGTGAATTATCAATGTTTGTATATCGACAAGAAAAATGGCGTTTATTTACTTTTGAACATTATATGACATAAACTAATGTAGCTAACGAGAAATATCTAATCTCAAAATCGATTCTTAACCAAATCTTTACAAGTCAGGAGCAAAAATCTAGGTTGGATCAGGTGCCATGGAGGAGTGAGCAATCCCCGAGGATCCGTCATAATCGTCTGCAAAGATTTGTCGATATTTCAAAGTAAATTTTGAAGAATTGGTATGAAAATGTAAATCAGCAATTGAGTTAATGATACACTGCATCTAACACCATTGTCATTGTATTCACAGAAGAACTTATAAAATGCTGACTTTAAAGTTGACTTTTTTTCATCAAGTTGTTTGTCACTAACTTACCGGGATGTTAGAAAGTGTCTATACATCGAGCATGCCATTGTGTAGCAAAAAATGAAGTAAATGGAATTTTGATTATTGTCAGCCTTATAAACAAAATCACGTGGGATAATTCTCAAGAATAAACTGCACAACATCTCCTTATATAAAACATTCACGCGATTAACTATAACATATACACTTAAACACTTGTTCCGCTTTTATATAAATGAAACCCTTATTTGTGTGTTCATATTTTCTTTCTCGCCGCATACGTTGCTGATATTAATTGGCACGGTATAAAATTGTCAGAAAGACTTGCAAATATTTTAAATTTTTACATCTTAACTAGAAAAGGCGAATAGAAAAAGGTGTTATGCCGACAATAAGAAATGACTCTTACAAATGTGAATTTCGTCTATTTACCCGTCTTAGCGTTTTTCCAATTCTATAGCAGGAATGGCACGGAAGGATTAGTTATATTGCACGCTACTCTGACTGGACGTCGCAGTCATGACAGATCATACAGCTATATATCAGTTTCATATTGAAATCAAAGATCTAGATAATTAACAAAGAGGGCATTTTCTAAGCCCTTGTGTCGATCTGAAGTTACATGTAATATAAATATGAGTCAATTTTAAAGTTTATTTATTATCAATTTCAAAGATACACACGTGACTAAAACTAAATGGCACAATATAAAGTACACTGTAGTTCACGTAACGGAATCGTTTCTTACCAATATATGATACGGTCCATAAGATCCAAATGGTTACATGCACAAGTATATTATTGATTTTCATATTTCTTTAATGTTGCTATAAAATTTTATGCGATAGGGATGTGTTATCAAAATATCCTACAAATACTCTATTTTCTTGTTTACCAAAGCGGCGTGTTAACGAGTAAGGGCTCAGATAAACTTCCACATATGTACACCTAAAGGTTAAGATGATCTGTGTTATCTATATTCATATCAATGCATATTTTTCTTGGTCATTTGATTTTGTTCTGAATGGTTTTTAATGCCTAGCTTTACCAGAAAATTTTCTTATGTTTTTTTTAAGATAACGGATAGAAATTTTCCTGAATGAAAGAAAATATTAGAATATAAATTTGGGGTTTTTTCAAATTTCTTTTAATACTAATTGTTTATTTGATTTTTCTTTTGTATGTCTTATCCCAAGTCTAAAATTTTTTTTCCTCCAATATTTTTTAAAGCCACCTTATCAGTGTATAATAGACTCTGTGTAATCACATATTTTCAGGGGGTCAAATTTACGTGGTTTTAGAAAAGTGTATTGGTTCATTAGGATTTGATTCCGTGGTTAAAGAATTGTTCAGGAGTAATAACAAAGAAAATTGCACTTCGTGGTTGACATAAATTCATAGGTCTCATAATATATGAAAAATAACTAAAATTAAACCCCCACGAAAATTATTGATTTCACAGTAATTCTTAATTATTATTTTTCATTTCAAATTCAATGTTTTGACCAAGATGGAAAGAAATTTCGACTTCTATTACCAAAGTAAATATAATTCAACACTTTACAAGATTTTAACGATATATATCAAATGTTAAGTGACATCCTGAATACCATTTCTGTCTGTCTGCTTCATGATAAACGCCCCATTTTAAGGTATTTTTAGGGGAAAATTTAAGCTTTTAAAGATGTGCACTTGGACTTTTATAGATATAATTGTCCTAATATTTGAAAAATAATTTCAATGGAATTACATTAACATTTTTCAGAATGAGTCATTTATTAGAACTTACTTCTAATCAGTCTCGTTTAAAATCATTTTTTAAGTTCTATGGTGGATACAATGACCTTGTAGGCATACTGTTTTGAAACGGTGTAAATCACTTAAAAATAAAAAAATAACGATAATAAAGACATATAATATTATAAATATTATAAATAATATCATCAGATAATATAGATATTTATACATACATACAAAAGTCACAAAACAAAGAAAGATCTTTCATTTTTCAAAGAAATATATCAATTTGTTACTTTTATTTTAAGTGAATTGAAAAATAAAATAAAATATCATCATCTCTCCTTTTAACGGAAAGTACATGTTCACATTGTTATCGCATATCTTTTGCATTAGTTTTGATCTACAAAAGGAATATTTACTTAAGAACTAGGACTAATACTCTACAGTATTGATTATTTTTATCATTAAATGAACAAATAGACATTTTGTCGTTGTCAATCTTTGTAAGCACGTCGGATTAGAGTACTAAGTATAACTCTCTACTCCTCACCATATGTGTCTGGACTATATACTGGGTAAAAAAAAGGTTTAGGTGAAAAGCCTTTCAAGTTTCAAATAAGTGTATATTTTTTACAGTGTAAAAAGATCGTTTATCAACATACTTGATAACAATGTAAATATTTAAAAAGAGTATAAATACGGACCTCTGAAAATGTTATATTGATCGGATACATCACCGAAAACCCTTTTGATTGAACAAGTAACCAAACTTCTACCCAGTTAAGGTTATATTTGCAAAAAAGTTCAATTATTTAATTTACTAAATGCTTAATTCAAGCGGAGTGAAGTTGTTGATAACCCCTCAAAATCAACTCATTGTGAGTTGCCTGTGTTCATTTAAAAATGAACCGTCATCATGTTCAGTTCTTAATAGAGAAAAGGTGATGGAATTCAAATGTTCTGTAAAATCACATATTTTCGAGGTGTCAAATGTTCGTGGTTTGAGGAGCATATATTGACTCGGTGGGATTTGATTACGTGAATCGAAGAATTGTTCAGTAGTAATATATACGTTTGACAAAATTTTCATTTTGCGGTGGACAAAAATTTGTGAGTTTCATCATACCTTGAAAAAAAAGAAAATAAACCCCCACGAAAAACAGTGATTTCACAGTATGAGAAATCGACATTCTGTATCAAATGTGTGAAGATACATTAATAATATATTAAATGTATATTTGGTATATTTGCTTCACTTACCAAAGATCAAAATATTCAATAATAGGTTGATCGTTGTATTTGCTGACAAGGTCATCGTAGTGACCAAAAACTTGCAAAATGATAAACTCATACAAGACTGTTGATATCATTGGTTCCTCAACTCTTTGTCAATAGTTTGCCTCGTTTAAAAAGTTATTCATACGCCGAGAATACTCTTGCGTATCGAAGTATAAACCCTATATGCAGGTGATGGTTTAAAAGTACATATGTAAGGGGCGTCTTTTTTCTAAATATTCCAAATATGAAACGTATGTATTAGAATCTTTGGTATCTTCTCTCATTGTGATGCGTCCATTTTTCGCATACTCGACATATGAATGGAGATAATGTAGTGTCACGTATTCAAATCTTTTAAAATATATTTTTCTTCAATTCACGAATTTCTGTGAGTTTGCAGTATTATCATTACATCAACTTAACATAAATGCATCATAAGATATTAGTAAACAATTTAAAAGGTTTTCAGCGATATACCATCGAATTTTTAACGATAAATATCATTGGCAATTTAATCCAAATTGTTTAAAACTTACTACTGACTTTCATACTAGTATTTCTATGTATGTGTTGTATTTAATATCTGGAACCGACAGGAAGTTTTTACATTTAACCCTTCTTTCTTTTTACAAAAACAGAGTGTTCACTCTGATAAACTTCCACATATGTACAGATAGCGGTTAAGCTGTTCCGTATAATCAATACAAAGCGATGCATATTAAATCATTCAGTTACATGCTTAGGATTAAAAAAAATTATTATAGGATTAAACGTTCTTTTTGAAAAATTTATCGATGTGTAAACTCTTGACATTTTACTCACAAACTAAATAAAAGTGCGAAGCACTTTTATGTTAAGTTTGTGAGTAAAATGTCAAGAGTTTACACATCGATAAATTTTTCAAAAAGAACGTTTAATTCTTATAATTCCAATATCGAATTTTAAAAAAATATTTAAATTATTTCTCTTTGAGGCCTCCATACAATCCGTTATTTCTGGACGGCGTAGGAATACATTTTATCGCAAAGGAACGTAATCGAGATGAATTTCGATAGAGTTCATCTTTAAGTTGTCAAAACAATCGATAAAGCAACTTATAAAGACTTATCGAATATTGTTTAAGTCAACAAATATCGTAATTACGAGTTTACTTCAGAATAGTTCGTCCTTGACCATGGCCATGTTGACATGAACGACAACTCTCATAGCGAAAGTTGCAGACCGACGACGCCTTCGATTTGCACTTGTTTGTTAAAAGATTGCGGAACAATATAGAAAGTAAATATGAATTTGATGCTAATATGGCAAGAGTTTGAGGTACGTTTCGTTTCCCTGTCAAAACGATACAAACTGAGCTAATTTTCTTCGTATTATGAACGTCGAGACAGCGGTTTTTTTTTTTACAATTCACACTGCATGGTGATCGGACAGTGACATAAACATTTTCATGGCGTCCGGCAGCTGGGCAATCCAGTTTGTCGCCAGTTTAGTTTTAATTAATTAAATTTGAAGTTTTTTGTATTCATAATTTAGCCAAAACAGACCAGAAATAACTGCTTTCATCCAATCATTGTTTATACGATAACCTAGAAGCTTTATCAAGAAAGTAGTTCTGATTGAAAAATTTTATCGATGTGTAAATTTTTTCTTAAACGTGTTCTCGTCCAATCAAAACACAGGAAATCAATACATAAAATGAAGATTGGAATTATTATGGTTTGTAACTCAGGTCTCAAGTATATTTTCCATTTATCGTCTATAGATTTTATTTATCCAATAATGCGTTTAATTTTTTACTTAATTATGTTTTAATTTCTTTTAATAATTGGTGATGGAAGATCAACATTTATTATACTAGTATTCTGCAGGTGTTGTATATACACAGTTCATTCAAAAAGCTCGTACGGTTTTGTCATATTATATCAAAATTTGGTAAAAATATTTTAACAACAAATTCGAATAGTTTAAGTAAAAAAAATGAAAGATATCTCCATATTAATGAGAATTTATTTAGAACAGCAAAAATGGGGTAAAGGAGCTACGTCAAAATTGAGAAATTTACTTATTTTCACTTTATAGTATATATAGCCATACCTTTAATAAATGAAGCTGAAATGAAATAGAATTTACATTTACAAGTCTTTCTGTATTCCTTATAATGCTATCAGGTAATGTGATATATCGCTCCGTTTAAAAGATACCAGTTTCTAAATACATAAATACTTGATTTAAAAAAGGCAAAACACCATGACGTTGGAAAACACCTCGGAGCAGCTTGTAGGAATAAAATTTGGCTTTGCATTCGGGAAATTTATTTAATAAACTTTTTAAAAATCTGTATGAACCAGGCAATTTATGAAAAATAGCCATGTATTTGTATAAAATAGAAAAAAAAATTGGAGTGGTAGCGAGTTTGAATCGGATGATGGAACAGATTATAGTTTCAAATCTTGTCAAAAGAGTAAAGAACGTTATTAAACGTGATGAGTGCATCACTGTTGCGGAACCAATAGAGTTACGCAGTAAAGAATTTAAAAAAACACTGACAATCTAATTTAAGCTATTTCATGTATTTGCAAATTGTTAGCAAACTAGGTTTTAAATGTTATGGATACGTTTTTATGAATAGAGAAGACGCTACAAACCATGTATGAATTTGAAAAGCAGAGCAAATTTGAGAAACTTTCTCAAGGTTGTTTTTGATGTTACAATGTTGGTTAACCGTGCTTCGTGGTAAAAAACATGTTGCTTTAGAACTTGGCTAACGTGAGTTCTATTTAATAAAATCAAATGAAACTTCACACTTTGACAAATGTTTCATTTACGAAAATGTGTTGATGTATAATCTTGTAATAATATGACGATGAGGAGCATTGTCCAGAAGTACTTTTCGAATTACCCTCGTATGTAAGGGTGTACACAAGGGTGCGAGTGTGTAAGGTGGTTAAGGAGTGTGTAAGGTGGTTAAGAGTGTGTTTTAGTGGTTCGTATTTTACGCCCCCGTTACTGATTTTTATTGTTAATAAATGTATTTAGATCGAACACTGCACAGAAGTTTGCCCTTTTCATGGGAAATCATGAAATAAAATCGTGAAATTATCTTATATTTGTCCGTTCGTCTGTTTGTCCTACAGTCTTACCCAATATATTGAGAATTTTAATTTAGAAAAATTAATGGATTTGATATTTGGTGTCAAAACTAGAGCTTTAAACAAACCAAAAAGAGAGGTTTTAAGATAAATGACCATCAAGATTTAAAATGCGCATTACTGGTAATCTGCCTTTTAAAAAAAAAAAAATACAAAATACAATTCATTATTTTGAAGATCAGTAAAAGCTTTTTTTCTCTTACCGGAAAATGCAGTAATCCATACAATACAAAATAACAGTGTTTTTAAGGCCAGTGCCATTGTCTTTACTATTGTTCTTGTTCTTTGATTTCTAATAAAAAGTTTTTAAAAAACATTTCCCTATAGCAATCATTGCTTGAGCATGTGAAACCTCTGAACGAGTGGAGATTACGAGGATTACTTTATCAATTTTTATCTCTGCATATGCATTTAAAGTGGTTGAGCATTTTTTGAAAACACCTGCATTCCAAAAGTTTAAAAGGTGAATACAATATCTGTAAATACTCATATCTTTTCTTAAAGGAGGTCTTAAAAAATTGAGAGATATGTGACAGCAGTTATAATTTCCTTAATATATGTTTTCATAAGATATCATTAAGGTGCATATACAACAAGCCTTGTTGTAAATTTTTACCACATTGAGCATCACAAAAATTCGAAACATGAAATAAATGCTCGATAGCAGTGTAAGCCTTCTTTAGTCAGCAGTAATCCAACCGGTTTCGAATGTTAAAAGCAAAAAATAAAAAAATTAATTTTAAAAACAATCCTGGAAATCATTGTCGCAAGACATTAGCTGCAGAACTGTCGCTCTCCAAAAGAAAATATTTTGACAGAACAGAGAGCTCTAGTTCTGCAACTGCAAGACATAAGCAGGGTCTTCTAGCTGCAAGACATAAGCAGGGTCTCCTAGGTAAATATTAATCTAAATATTAAAAATGTATGATATTACCTTTTTATAAAAGAAATATCAAATTCATGACATCAAATGACACCTAGTTCTATCAAAATTGTTTAATATATATATTATATATATATATATATATATATATATATATATATATATATATATATATATATATATATATATATATATATATATATATATATGTGTGTGTGTGTGTGTGTGTGTGTGTGTGTGTGTGTGTGTGTGTGTGTGTGTGTGTGTGTGTGTGTGTGTGTGTGTGTGTGTGTGTGTGTACAAGCATACAAAAGCATTCGATCAAAAAAGTCAACTTTAAAGTATTATTTTGGCTACAAATTAATTTGAACAAAATGAACATGTATTTCCAATCATTTTTTCTCTCTTTTAGTTGTATGTCGTTATCAATTCTGATACCTTAAATTCGGCGGGATTACTTTTGATGCACTAAATAAATATTTACTTTAGAACAAGAACTATTTCAGTATTGATTTTTTTTATCATTACTGAGCATACAATTCTGTTGTCAATCATTTTAAGGGAGATAAGAGTACTAAAGTGTTACTATACACCCCCCACTGTCTGTGTCCAAATTATATATATTACAGGGCATGAAGAAAAAAAAAGATCTTTTGTTTTAATGTTTGCTTTGTAACGAAGTAAAAAGATCATCCTCTCATTTTATTAAACACACAGAAGAGAGAGAGAGAGAGATTACGAGCTGCTGAAATAAATGTGACAACTTGGATTTAAAATGTATTGGTTTAAGTAAGATCAAGCGTCCCAAGTAAATTACATTTGTTTAGCGCACCTACAGAGAGAACAGAAAAAAAGATTGTCATCATTCATGATCAATTTTGAATATTTTAGAAAATGTGCAAGAAAATTTTTTTAAAGAAAGAAACAAGCTTGATGTGATGGAAGTCCATGTTTTCCCCGCTCCAATTTTGGGTTTTTGAGCTTGTTGAATATTGTTCGTTATCTCCACATATTTCATTCCCAATAACATAAAACCTATGATAAAGCACCTCCACCGTATAAAGCTAAAGGACGTGAGAATTCTGTCACTTGCAATCAGAGGATTAACATATTAAGACAGAACTGTGAAGGATATGTTTATAAAACGTGTCCAACGGAATAAAAAATAGCTTTTGGGAAGACTTAGTGATTATTGTTTCATCAATGGAACGTATAGAAAATAAACAGCTATCAAGCTCAATTTTCTTATAAAACAATACAAATCGTGAGCAGAGCAATACCGACCAATGAAATAAATAGGTGGTCACGTGACAAATACGTGAAAATCTATCAACATCTCATATGGTGTCTGTTCACATTCACTTTGAACACCTTTATTGTCTTATATTAGTCATAAGTTAGACGTTATCCTACAGAAGCTATATTTGATTTACAATGAAAGTTGTAAAGTGTATTACAAAGAAAAAACTCGAAGGTGATTAAGAAGAAGAGAGTTAAGGTGTAATACAAGCCCGAAGGCAAATAGAAATAAATCAATGTGAAGTAGGGAGATATAAAGTTGACATATAAAAATGCTTGAGTTTTTGATTAACAATATCAAAGTGGCTCTTGAAGACCAGGTCTTCCAACAATCTACTGGAATTCCTGGGTACAAATTGAGTTCATTTTTAGCAGACCTGGTTTAATATTCATATAAAGCAGAATTTGTTCAAAAACTAGAAAATAAACCGGCTGTAGCCTTCACTCGACATAAAAATATATCGACGGCATATTGTCATTTCACATAGGTGATTTCCCATTCTTATTTCAATACGATACAGTCATTCAGGTGAGCTTGAGATAAAAGATACCACAAAGAATTCTACCATATCTGTTTCACACTTAGATATTTTTTCATTTGTAGGAGACGTTAATGGTAATCAAACAACCAAACTCTATGATAAACAGGGTGACTTCTTTTCAATCGCAAATGTCACTTACTTATCCAGTAATACATCTTTATCACCTGCATACGGAGTTTATATCTCTCAGTTGATTCGATACACAATAGCATGCTATATATATGTACTATTTCTAAAACGGTAAATTATTGACAAACAAGGTAGTGAAACAAGAATATTAGCAGTCTCGTTTAAGGTCATAATATCGTAAGTTTTATAGTCGATACAATGACCTTGTCAGCAATTTGTATTTGAATCAAATGCTGACCGACGTTTTTCATACAAATTGTTGTCCATTATTTACATGACAGGGAGCACACGGCGGAGGTTGCGTTTAGCCGAGGATAATCCCTCCTACATGGCACCTGATCCTACCTGATGTGTTTGAGATGTGTTTGAGATCCGTGTTCGCAATGCTCCTATTTTGTACTGTGAAATGGGCTGTTGAGCTTGAATAATGTTCGTTATCTCTACATGTATCTATTTCTTTTTCAACTTATTTTGAAACAAAAGCACTTGATATAAAAACTTAACAGATCTGATTATAGATCGATTTCAGAGTTTGAAGTTCATAGTTGTTATGATGAAAAGAATGTTTGAAATCGTGATTTTTTTTCTATATGAAGTATTGTTTTTTTTTCTCAACATTTGATAAGCAAATCGATTAATCTTTCTTCAAAAATAAGTGGGTTCCAAAAAATGTTCCTCCAAGCCTCTTTTTTACTCCTTTCTAAATAATTAACAGATTAATGAAGGAGAACATTTAGGAAGTTTTTCATTCTTGCAATTGCGAGTAAAATGACGATACTTGTGAAGGGGATTTGCTTTCGAACATTTCTACTCTAGATATAATTATTTTTCTAGATTAAAGTTTTAATATTTTTCATTGATACACAATACACAAAAATATTGTCAATTGTCGTACGTATAAAGAATAAAAGTAAAAAAAAACTGGTGAAAAGTGTAAGAATCTGTCAATCAAACAATCCAAAACTTTGAAGTTTCAATAACTTAAAATGATATAAAATTTTCAATATATTTTTGTGTGAAATGCTATTAATATATAATATAAATCGTGATACGTGTATTATACAGAAAATATTAACTTCAAATCTGTGTCCATGCACCTTTAAAAACGTAGTGCTTATCAGATTTTGAAATTTAAAAATCGAAAGAACTTTAAAATTTGAAATGATTAAATTATACCAGAATTAATAACATCATTTCTACTTCTCAACATTTTATTAAAATCAATCTTTATGACATCATAGACCGAATTTTTTTTTCAAAGAGAATGGAAGTACAGCATATTTCATATCAATTGGTAGCTAGGCCTTTGTTTTAATACTGAATTCGACTATGGAATGTTCTGTTTACCTGATGAATTGATAAGGTTCATAACAAGTGTAATTATCCTCTGAGTGTTACTAAAAAATTAAAAGAACTCTTCTATTAGTCATCTGGTATCTGATTATCAACTTGTGCATGAAGTAAAGATCCTTAGTATAAATTAAATGAATTTTAGTTTGTAACTTGCATAAATTTTGACAAATCTAATCAAATTTTCACGCAGTTTATTGTAATAATATTATCACATACATTTGTAAGTGTAAAGGTAAGGAAAATAAATATATCGAAGAAACCAAATGATGCAAAACATGGGAATCGTGTTAAATAATTACATGAATAAAATTGAGGATTTTATAATCTTAAAAATAAATATACTTTTACCACAGCAAAGATAACTTGTTCATGTTCCAGCATGATACATGTATTATATGCATTCGGTCTTCAATGTTGAACATTACATGCGTGAAAGAATGAACAGTTTTATAAACATGTGACCATAATCTAAATCATTATGAAGCGGGATGTCAACCAATAATAATCATTTTTCTGTACATGAACAGCAAAAAAAAAAAAAAAAAAAAAAAAACAGTATAACATCAAAAACATCGTTTTTCTAGACTTCACTACGTTCATATCCTCTTCTTTAAAAGAGTCCAAAATCACATATTAATTGATGATAATGCAAAAAGAGTATCAAAATGCATTATAAGAAATTTTAACATGGCGTCGATTTTCCCCATCGAACAGGGGTCTATGGAGAAAAGAAAAAAATATATGAACATATACAATCAAACTTACTTTAATTAAAATTTTATTTAATATGTTCAATTTAGTTCAGCGATTAATTAAGATATTTTTTTTTTATTAAATTCAAATGGTATTTTACTATCCTATATAAATTTGCATTTTTTAAAAACAATTTTAATAATGAAAGGGTCTAATTTTCTTGTCCAATTTTTCACATTTTACATACCGGTAATTTTATCCTTGGTATAATGGATCCCTCTGAGTGTTTTCGTATCTCTGTTATTTAATAGAAAAAATTTAGCAACAACAGAATTAAGTATAAAAACCAGAAGTCTCTGTCGAGACTGAAGCTCTACTGGTTTGTACTTATAGCAAAGGAAGAGAAAAGTACTTTTCAATAAGCAGTTGGGAATTGAAACTTTTCTACAGCAATAAATAGAATAATGATCCTTGATTAAGTCTCTTTATGTTCTTAGTGTAGTCTACTTGCATGCCACATTATATTATAATCACACTAAAACTGTATTTGGAGTAGCATTTTGAGAGTATTTAACAGAAATTTCTATTTTTAGTAACCACGGCAACACCGTTCATCGAAATCAAAAACCGATATACAGAATTATGTATCTTAGTGTAGTCTACTTGTGTGCCAAGTTATATTGAAATCAGACCAAACCTGTAGGAGGAGTAGCATTTTGAAAGAATTTCACAGAAATTTCTATTTATAGTAACCACGTCAACACCATTCATCGAAATAGAAAACCAATACACAGAATTATGTATCTTAGTGTAGTCTACTTGTGTGCCATGTTATATTGAAATCAGACCAAAACTGTACGAGGAGTAGCATTTTGAAAGAATTTCACAGAAATTTCTATTTTTAGTAACCACGGCAACACCGTTCATCGAAATCAAAAACCGATACACAGAATTATGTATCTTAGTGTAGTCTACTTGTGTGCCAAGTTATATTGAAATCAGACCAAAACTGTAGGAGGAGTAGCATTTTGAAAGAATTTCACAGAAAATTCTATTTTTAGTAACCATGGCAACACCGTTCATCGAAATCAAAAACCGATACACAGAATTATGTATCTTAGTGTACTCTACTTGTGTGCCAAGTTATATTGAAATCAGACCAAAACTGTACGAGGAGTAGCATTTTGAAAAATTGTTTACAGACGGACAGACAGACAGACGGACGGACGACGGACGCATTACTATCGCATAAGCTCTTCTGGTCTCTGACCAGTAGAGCTAAAAAATACTCGAAGTAAAAAAAAGAAGATATTTACCTTTGAATTCCTCTTCACTGTATAAGTCTTTAGAACTCGATTTTGAAACCTATATCAAATAAAAAAAAATAATAAATTAAATTTCGTATCTAGTTTTGTTTTTAATAATTCATTTCAAGATTACCATTCCAAGTAGAGATGGTGATTGAGCAGGAACTATTGAAAATTTATTAATTACCACTCCGAATTTATTTAGTTAAAGGTTTTTATACTTACTAATTTGTTCTTGGACGTTCGAGTCGTTAATGTTCTTGATTCATATTTTCTAATTTTTCTTGACATGGCTTGCCGAACCTATATAATATACGTATATACATGTACAGTGATTCTCTACAAACTGAGTGCTGTTTAATAGATTATAAAGAAAATCTCGTATAGTTATTATTAGTACATTTAATATACCAGGTACAAATCAGAATTTAAACAAAAAAATCTTAACTTTTAATTTGAAAAAAAAAATCCCCTTTTACTGAGCAAAGTAGGAATGACACTTTACTGATCTGAAAATTGACTTATTTTATTTTTTGTATTATTTACCGTTATGCTTATACACATACATGAATGCATACATGTACTATACCTGATTGTTCATTAATACATGAAATAGGAAAATAAAAAGGCCCTGAAAATCAAAAATACAGAATACCTTTTACTTAATATTTGAATGAAACAAACAAGTTTTCAAGGACAACTACATTTTACTTAGACACATTTTTTATGCTTGCTTTAAAATAATAGTGTGTAGGTAAGCAAACCATAAGGAAGGCATCAACTACAAATCATAAAATTAACAAAGCAAGTACATAAAATATAAGATTGATTAGTCATTTATGCCAAGAATAATTAATAGTGTGGTGACTTTAAATAGGAAAAAGAGTTCTATTGGTCAACTCATTCATCAGAACACACTGGCAAGGAAAAATCAGAAATCCGAAATGATGATTTTAAACGAGATTGTTGAAATTCTTGTTTCATTGACTCGTTTGTACATAATTAACCTTGTTTTAGAAATTGTTTATTTGTAGAGCATAGTCTTGCGTATCGAATCAACTGAGAGATTAAAACCCCGTAAGCAGGGAATGAAGGTATATTGCTGCACAAGTAAGGGAAGTTGACGATTGAAATGTTAAAGGCATCACGTTCATCATAAAGCTTGGTTGTTGAATCACAATTACCATCTAGCTACTGAATGCCTTGCTTATCCTAATCTTTGTCTTATATGCCCTTTGACTAGTACATTTTAAGAGTTGTGAGGTCATTCTACTCTTTGAAGTCTTCAATACGTTTCACGCAAATGATCTTACCGGCAATCAATATACCTTTATATTCATATGTAAATCTTTTACCAACTGTCATGACCCCACCCTACTGCAGGAGTCATGATTTGAACATTTTGAATCTTTGCTATCAAAGGATTCTTCTGTATAATATGACTAAGAATGGCTTAGCTGTTCTTGAGAAGACTTTTGTAAAATACAGTTTATATATTCCTCTGGAAAACTTCTGACCCAGGGTTTGTTGCGCTCAGCCCCCAGAAATAATGATTTAACTACTAAAAAAATATTCCATACTTTTTCATTAACTTTTGTTAACTGTATCATTGACTCTTTGTTCATACGATAGAAAAATATTTCTACGTTCAGGAACCTATAAAACCATTACAATTAACCCTCTTTCATTTGCAACTGTTCCATTTAACCTTCTTTCACTTGAATTGGTGATGTCATGAAGAAAAAGGGCCATTGTAAAACACATATAAAAACAAAGTGTGAAAACATATCAATTTTTAGTTTTTGTTGAAAGAAAGGAATAGAAAGAAGACTTACTTGTAAAGAGTTAAATATGGCAAATAAATATTTGAAAACAATTGTACTGCTATCTATCGATAAAATTCCAAAAACCCAAGTCAACCCAAGTACAGGTAACAATGCACTCATTCCTCGAACCCCGCTTCTGCAACATATAACAATGAAAACAATTGTACAGACAAGGAGTTAGATATTTTTATGGGGATTGCATTGATGCTTTCTTTTACATTTTTTTTTATCATGAAATGAAAGGTACAAAATGTATAAATGGTTTTATACATTTGAATATTATGAAATATATATGGCACGCCAAATTCACAAAAATGAGATAAACCTAGTTTCACAATTGATAAACTAGGTTAATCGACTGTAAACTATAGTTTACAAACCGTAAACTATAGTTAACGATTCGTTAAGTATAGTTTTCATCTGTAAAACTATATTTAACGGTCGTTAACTATAGTTTACGAATGCTAATCTAAGTTTATCTGTCTGAATAAAGCGTTAACAATAGATTTTGTTGATAAACATAAATTTACGTTTGTAAACTATAGTTTACAATCGTAAACTATAGTTAAGAGTTGTTAATCATAGTTTCACAAATCGTGAAACTATATTTATCAGATCGTTAACTATAGTTAACGGTTTGTAAACTATAGTTTACAAATCGTGAAACTGTATTTATCAGATAATCTATGTTTTGCGATCGCAAATGATCGTTTTCGATGTTAAGTATAGTTTACGGTTGTGAAACATAGATTATCGCATTAACTATGGTTTACAGATGCAAAATATAGATTAACGTTGTTAACTATAGTTTACAGTCCGTAAACTATAGTTTACAACCGATAAACCTAGTTTATCGACTGTGAAACTATGTTTTGCTCATTTTTGTGGATTTGGCGTGCCATAAATATATGTATAGCGAACAGTAATCAAGCTCAAATCTTAATTGTAGTTTTACTGTATTATAAAGAAGAAAACCCGTGAATACTTTATTCTACAAGAGGCCCAGGGGCCACAGCGCTCATCTGAGCACATCAGCTAGGAAAAAAAACACATATCAGATCAGAACTGTAAGTTAACTTAAGTGGGGGGGGGGGGGGGGGCTTGAATTTTAACCCCCAAGGGGATCATAATTTGAACAAACTAGAATCTACATTACCTGAGGATGATTACATATAAATATTACTAATCATGGCTTTGAAGTGCTTGAAAAGAAGATTTAAAAAGGTTTCCATATAGTTCTATGTAAAACTTTGGTCGGCCATTTTGGCCACACCCTTACCCCCCGGGGTCATGACTTGAACAAACTTGAATCTACATTACCTGAGGATAATTTCACATTACTTTCATCCTTCCTGATTCAATGTTTCTTGAGAAGAAGATTTTTTAAGATTTTTCCTACATATTCCTATGTAAAACTTGATCGGCCATTTTGGCCCCGCCCTACCCCCGGGGGTCATGACTTGAACAAACTTGAATCTACACTACCTGAGGATGATTCCACATGAGTTTCATCTTTCCTGGCCCAGTGGTTCTTGAGAAGAAGATTTTTAAAGATTTTTCCTTTATATTCCTATGTAAAACTTTGATCGGCCATTTTGGCCCCGCCCTACCCCCGGGGGTCATGACTTGAACAACCTTGAATTTACACTACCTGAGGATGATTCCACATGAGTTTCATCTTTCCTGGCCCAGTGGTTCTTGAGAAGAAGATTTTTTAAAAATGCCAATAATTTTTCTCTTATTCATGATTATCTCCCCTTGGAAAAGGGCATGGCCCTTCATTTGAACAAACTTGAATCCCCTTTATCCAAGGATACTTTGTGGCAAGTTTGGTTGAAATTGGCCCAGTGGTTCTTGAGAAGAAGATGAAAATGTGAAAAGTTTACAACGACAACAACGACTACGACGACAACGACGACAACGACTACGACGACAGACAACGGACAAATTTTGATCAGAAAAGCTCACTTGAGCCTTCGGGTCAGGTGAGCTAATAATAGCATGTAGCTGTAAATAAATACTGTCTACAGCTTTTTTACCATACAAATAAAAGATTTTCTGATTGTTTAAATTTTTCAGTGCGAATTACTTGATACTAAAACTACAAAAATTCATATTACATTCGGATAGAAATATGTACACAAAACAAGTACTCACGAAATAAGACTTACATTGCCTTTTCTTTCACAGACTTTTTCACCATAAAAGAGGAGGAGAACATTGTTTTCATTACCATGACAACGATGACAAAATTTACCTGAAAAATTTCACGAACAGTGTGTTAGAATTTATCGATTAATGAAATTACAGGCCTAGGTCAGTCAAATTAAAAATTAAATGAAAATAACAAAACTTATGTGTAATTGAGATTTAAAAAATACTAAAATGATCCTCGAAACTCCTTATGCACCTATGGATTCATTTAGTAGTGATTATGGACAGGTACAGTAAAAATTTGCTTTAACGAAGTCAATAGGACCTATGAAATTACTTCACTATATCCGTACTTCTTTAATCCATATAAGGAATTCATAAATCTTGTATAGCTGGGGATATAAGAAAACTTCGTTATATTCTCAATATCCATGTTTGCACTAAACGAGTTTTACTGTATTTACAAGAAAAATGTCAGACCGAGGATCGAGCTCACTATATAGTGATATTATTCTCGCGAAAAACATTACAAAATAAAACATCCTCACAACAGAAAGAGTCCATGATTGCTTTAATTTATTATATTGTCAGGGTTTGAAGAAATAAAACATTGAAGGTTGCATGACTCTTAAATTTTCATTAGGTAGCAAACTTCTGTTGTAGAAAATAAAATATGTCTGGATTACAAGTTATAACCATCTGATTTCCTGTCGTGATGTGAACGATGTTTTGTGTTTGGAAAATAATCCCGGAATAAACTTATTTTATATCTATCCTTCCAATTTCAAGCATTGTTTTCAACCTTGTTTGTAGTATTGATTATGACGTCACAATGCCACTTCACGCGCTTCAAATCATGTGAGCGTATAAAATTATGACTTGCATTTGTACATGTATAAATTGTAAAAAGACTATTTATTATTATATATGAAAATGAACTGTAAATCAGAGTCAGATCCATAGCACTTTGTAATTTGAAAGGAATTAATACATGTAATCGGGTTTTTTCCTTAGCTAGTATTAGATGTGAAGGCATGATTTTCAGCACGTATTTAAATTATTTCTTAACTTCAATTAGAAAATAATACAAGTATAAAATGCATTATATTATTTTTTCATTACCAAAATAATTATCATGGCAGGGACAATAAATCCATAAAGAGCACTGTTCCTCAGCCAGCAACTAAAATAATTAAAGAAGGTTTGTTATACATATAATTTGACAATAAATAATATCAAAGACAATTGTGGCAAAATTAATTGAATAAAAGTAGTCTATAAAGGGGTATAATTGAGATTGTTCAAATCAAACATTTTAGGCCTTTATATTGTATTTTGTATATATATATGTATATAAATATGCTCCTAGTACCTCATATATCATTGTATGGACTTGTGAATAGATAAACAAACAATTTCAAACCATGAAATTATTGTATCTCAATCAATTAAGTGCATAAGATTCCTTAAAGGTACTTGTACACAGATTTGAAGTTAATATTTTCTGTATAATATCACGAATTATATATTTTAATAGCATTTCACACAAAAAATTATTAAAAATCTTATTTGATTTAAAAGTTATTAAAACTTTCAAAAAATTTTGCGGGTTTGATTGACACATCCTTACACATTCACAAATTTTAACTTTACTCTTAATCCTTAGGAAAAGTGGCTATCTTGTTGTGTTTTTATGAGAAATATTAAAACTTTTTAAAAAGTTTTAATAACTTTTAAATAAAATAAGATTTTAAATTAATTTTTGTGTGAAATGCTATTAAAATATTATATAAGTCGTAATATTATAGAGAAAATATTAACTTCAAATCTGTGTCCAAGTACCTTTAAAAACATTTGACAAATCCGGAACTTAAAAATAGTGAAAAAACGTGATATGCATATCAATGTTATGCATTAGAAATATCTTTCATTGTGATTTAATTAAAATAAAAACATGGACATTTCGTCTTCACGTCAATATAATTTCCCTTGAATTCACAATAAGGGACAGGAAGAATTACAACTTGGAAAGAACAATAATGGTAAGCTAATCATAAGACACATGATGTACTCACAACGTTTCATTTCCTATGTCATGTAGTTCTGTTGCTCCGAGAGTGATTCCCACGATAGCAGCTGGTAGTCCTAATGTAATGGAACAATTACAGTCACGTAAAAAAAAATAATAAACCTAATTGTTAGGATTCAAAAATTTACATTTGATCAATTTCTTACACAATTTTTATACCTAATCAAATGCTTAAAATTTATTAATTTAAAATTTGTTTTGATGGGAATAACATTACTCGAAATTTATACTCGTCAATGATTAAGAAATACTATGTCAGGGTGTTTAAAAAAACTTGGACTAATTTTTAAGTATATATATAACTATAAACTTCCTGTAATTAATTACCCCAGCCCAGTAGTAGTAAAAGAGCAGAACTAGATCTGCTACTGAAAACATCAAGTATGGCAACTGCCAGATCAATGCCCAGGGCAAACATCATACAAAACATGGCAAGGAAAAAGTACTGGAGAAGAGCCGCAATGATAGTACACACGGTCTGGAACGAAACGTAAACGTGTGTCTTAAGTTACAAATCATATCTTATTATCATTTAATTTGTCGAACAGAGGTTTTTACTGTACACATTTTAATTGTGCTTGTATCAAGAGAACACATTCATACTTTATTCATGAAAATAAAGGATCTGCAAAAATCAGAAGTGAAAAAAGAGTTCGCATTATGAGGTAATTTAAAATCATTTAATTTCTATGAAATACTTGCTTCTGATTGGTTGAAAAATTCTTTTGATACCTGCATCAATAAAATCTAGAGTTCGCTTGCACTAAGCAGCCGGAACTACTTGGCAGTCTCTGCATGTATATTTCCCGCTTCCAGGTTACTTACTTCTTGAAGGAATAATTAAATAATTTTACTTTAATAAATATTTTCCTGAATTTCGAAATCTGTCCGTTATGTTCCTGACTTATTTTCTACTTTCGTTTCTTGTTGAATTATCGCCCTTTGCTAAATAAATCAAATCGTCTGCATAACAACAGTACAGTTTTGGGAAAGAAGGAGAGAAATCGACATAATTTTGTTAAATGTTTGGCTTTGAGATGTCTGGTATGAACAATAGAATTCTGAATTAACGTTTTTTTATGCTACCAAAGTGAGGAAAACCGTTAATCTGTTAAATTTTGGGAAACGAATGATAGAGAAAAACGACACTGCATGAATGAGGACATATTCTTTTAATCTTACACAGTCGACAGCAGACTCTTTCAGGTTTTACAGCATTGACAGGTTGTGATACGTATTTATAATATATTCAGATGAAAAGATGTGCAAATAGAAATCCAAAATTTCTGTGACCTAACGTTAATGTTCGAACTGTTAGGATATTTGAGTAGCTTCCCTTTACATTTACGAACTTAGATAACTTACCGGGGAAAATATACCGATTGGGATAACACAACAGGTAAGTTTTTTGTGTTAAAGAACTGTAAATTGTTTCAGAGAATGTTGGTAATGCCACGACAATATTTGAGAACGTTTCCTCGTTTGAGCCATTTTGAATTTCAGCAACGTTAACGTTGTTGTGATGCATTCGTGCGCACTGTTTTTGATGCGTAAATTCAATAGAAAGGTGAAAGAAAGTTTCGTTTTATTTTTTTTAAATCATAATTAAATGATAAGAAATGAATGTAATATTTTTTCCTTTGATCGATGTATCAAAGAAAAATTTGGACGGAAAACTTTTTCATCAATGCGCTACGCGCATTGATGAAGTTTTCCGTCCAAATTTTTCTTTGATACATCGATCAAAGGAAAAAATATTACATTCATTTCTTAAAACTAAACGACACTAGTCATTTTATTAAAATGTTGTATCAACTATATTACATTAACTTTTATCAAATAGAAGTAAATTATAATTGTATAAGCATTTACCTCATTGTTAGTTTGGTTTCCAGCTGTTAGGAACAACAAGTAGGCAACGGACAAAGACACACAGAGGTTGATAATCAGTACAGATCGTCGTGATTTAATGTATCTGTAATGGCGGAGAGAAAATGAATAAATTGTAAAATCTTACTGGACAAAACATTATGTTTCATAAGGGCTATCAAATAAGCAGTGAAATCAGTAATTCACCTCCAGAAGTACAGATATATGACAATCGTTGCCATTGCTCCAACAATAGAAAAACTGCATCCAATAATGGAAATCATTGTCAACCATTTCTTATCCTCTTCTGATAGCTGATAAAATAGATAAATGTTGTAGTCAGAGGGATTACATGGTTTTATAACTGCATTATCATAAGAATGTAATAATTCTAGATGGTAGAATGCTTAAATTGACGTAATTTAAAATAATTGTTTTACCGAATAATCTGTTGCATAATTACAGCATTTTATCGAACTGTCTTCCAAGTAAAGTAATTACTTACTTTAGTATTCGGAAAAGTGTATGAAAAAAATAATGAGTTATAATTAGATAAATATTATCATGAATTATCAGATATTAGGCATAATTGTGCATAATTTATACCTTATTTTCCCCACTATCATCCAAACTCATCAATATAGCAAAGTTGGTCAAGTGATTACACTCACACACGGTCTGTGAACTATTGGAGAGGGAAGTGTTAACACTACAACCCGATTTCTTCCATAAGCTTCAAATAAAAAAAAATGTAGAATTAAATTTTTAACAAACAACAAAAATTTTTGAACACATATTTTTCTTTAAAAAGGACTAGTTTCTGAAAGTATGCAGTACAGTAATTGTCGATTTGTCTGTTTGTTTACGTATTTTCTTAATCTCTAAATCTGTTGTCAAATAAATTGCTTGGCACAAAAGTAAAAAAAAATTAAAGAAATTGGTTTTCGGCAGGAAAGGTAAATTAAACGTCTAATAGTACAATATTTTTAAAAAGATGCATGAAATTTAATCTTGAAATTATTTAATTTGGTTTGGCATATGTTAAAAATGACAGATGGTGTCATCGGGTTTATAGCGAAACCAATTGCATTAATTAATTAACTAAACTTTATATTCAGGTCTATTAAACTTATTGTCCTGCATCTTTTACATTTGCACCCATATATTGTGCTATAATGACTGCTTTCTCTTCCTTTGCAGAAATCTAATTTCAAAACAGAATTCATGGAAAATGATTTAAAACATAAGCCAGAAAGTTTCAAAAAGCACTTGCGGAAGTTTTCCTTTGTGCGGTTTTAAGATTTTTGTTTGCATCGATCATTTTGGCAAGTATTTTACATCGGTATATTTTCCACAATAAAATTATATAAAAGGTAAGTTTTAAGTAACACAACAACTTAAACACAACTTTTCCACAACAAAATTATATAAAAGGTAAGTTTTAAGGAACGCACAAGAACTTAAACACAGGCGACTAATTACCTTGCTTCATATAGAAAGACACATTCTGCATTGGTGTTGTTGGCTGAGACCTAAAAATAACAAGAGGCCCACGGGCCTTATAGGTCACCTGAGGATCATGTAACAACTTTTGACAATTGAACTGTTTCGTGTTTTAAACCACAGGCCATGAAATTCATAATTTTGAAAGAGGCAGTATTGCTTATCATAATTATACACTTAGCATGCTTACTCTAGATCTACCGGTAGTTACTTAATACCCAGAAGTAGATCAGAGTAACAAAGAGAAAATACACTTCCACTTTATAACCAGTTATGCACCTCACTCCAAAGGAACCACTAACCCTGGGGCCATTTATTTCAAAATTTTGGAAACTTTATCATAAATTTTATTTGATCATAAATGGTTGATTAATACCAAAATGAAGATTTCAAAGCATTAATTTATTTTCAGACTAAGTAACCCCCCACTCCTACCCCTGACCCAGGGGCATTAAAAATTCAACGTATATTGCTAGATGCACCTTTTTTCATCATAAATATATATAAACTTAGATAATTGGCATAAATACCCTGGAGCAAAGGAAAAGATTTTCAAAGAATTAATGTATTTTCACTAAATAATCAAAAGAGCCCCTCCTCCCTAAAGCAAATGGCAGAACCCCTGATACAGGGGACATAAAAAAACCACAAATTTGGTTAAGGTGTCATTCTTGATCATTAACTATTTACTTTGTTTATTTAATACCCAGAAGCAGAGAAGAAGATTTTTAAATAATAAATGCATTTTCACGATATAACCAATAGAGCCCAGCCTTAACACCAGAACCCCTGACCCTAGGGCCATAAAATTAAAAATTTTGAAAGAAGCACTCTTGGTCATGACATAACAATGTACTTAGTTTGTTTATTTGATACCCAGGAGCAGAGAAGAAGATTTTCAAAGAATTTATGCATTTTCACTATATAATCAATAGAGCCCCGCCCTTACACCAGAACCCCTGATCCTGGGGCCATAAAATTCACAAATCTGAATGAGGCAAACTTGCTCATCATAACTTTGTACTTAGTTTGTTTATTTGATACCCAGGAGCAGAGAAGAAGATTTTCAAAGAATTTATGCATTTTCACTATATAATCAATAGAGCCCCACCCTAGCACTTAAGAACCCCTGACCCTGGGGGCCAATGAATTTCACAATTTTGGTAGAGGACTCAATGCTGATTACCAACAGTTTGACTGCCTGATGTCCAGGAGAAAAGAAGAAGATTTTTAAAGATTGCACTAATTTTAGTGGTTTTGGCCCCACTCCCAAGGCCCCAGGGGGGCAGGGACCATGAAATTCACAATTTTTGTTCCCCTTCACCCATAGATGCTGTATGCCAAAATTGGTTGAAATTGGTTCAGTGGTTTCAGAGAAGAAGATGAAAATGTTCAAATGTTAGCACACGACGCACGACGCACGACACACGACGACGGACGAAACGGATAGCAATAGGTAACCTGAGTTTACTCAGGTGACCTAAAAAGATGATACTGAGTGATGAAAGATTTTATAACAAAAGGATCATGGGCTAAATTGCTCACTTGAATCAATAGGGACATTGTATTCCTTATTTGAATTTTAAAAGCTCATTTCCTTAGCCTCTTTGTTCGAATGATTGAATACCATTATAACTGGCGTACCCTTGGTTATGTTGTTGAAAAGAAATATTTTGTTCTTTAAAAATACTACAGTATATTAAACGCATTATATAAAATTTTATTTCCATTGTAATATTTCCTTCCAAAATAGTCACAAGTAAATTTTAAATCCAGAAAAAGTTCAGTGTCCTTTCTTTCTCATCCCTCTTCCCCACTCTTCTCCCCTTCTCCATCTTTCCTTAATTTCTTAAATATTCTATCACATATTTTTGCATTTATGTAACGAGATTGTTTGCATTCAAAATTTGATTGATTGAGGAATAAAAAAAAGTAAATCAATAATTCTGGCCTCATTATAGCCCCAAATTGTCATCACGAGTATGTGAGCAACATAACATATAAATATTTAATTCCTTATCATTTATTGTCCCCACCTTACCCTGGGAACTATTTAAGAAATAATATACACTTCTCCAATGGTTGTGAGTGGGATAGCTCTTTTATCAAACCCGCGACAGGGAACTATTCCCCGAGGGCTTGCCCGAGGGGAATAGTTCCTGTCAAGGGTTTGATAAAAGAGCTATCTCACTCACAGCCAGTGGATAAGTGTTTTATTATACTGATGTATATTATAATTTCTTAGGTTTGAATTTACTTTGGTGTTAGATAATACTGCGAGAATAAGCTGAAATCCTGATGACGTCACAATGCTACATAAGTCATTATGACATCATCAGGCTACGGATTTAACGCTGGAAATTAAACTTGGCGTCAAAAATTGCATGAAAATTTTCCGAGGTGTGGGTAGCAAAAACTATACCCCGGGGGTATAGCTTTCTATGGGGGAAAATTTTCAGACTATGAGGAATAGTTATTTTACCCTCTGAACTTTATATAGGAAACATTTTAACAGAAGTATAATAAACAACGTTATTCAGTGAACATGGCATTATGAATAGCAATTGCTCTGCTGGCATATTCCATGATGCGCGCTAGCGCATCATGGAAAATATGCCAGCAGAGCTATTGCTATTCATAATGCCATGTTCACTGAATAATCGTTGTTTATTACTTATATTTGCATTCTTTGATTTTTTTTTTCAAGAATATCAGAGGAAATCCTGACTTACATAAGGACGCGGCTTCTTGTCTTCGGTAAAGAAAAACATATGGCTTTAAATTCAGTACACCTGATCAATGCTCCTTTTATCTAATAAATCACAAATAATTTATAAAGTATTTCCCTCTCAAACACAGTTATCTGGATACAAGCAGCGCCATCATCACATTCCCTTAATTTTTGTTTTGATGCGTGACGTCATCGATCAACGTTATTAAAAACCGCTGACAAAAATCAATAATTTAACACTATGATTAAAAATGAGAATGCTTTTATAATGTTTATAACTCCAGAATGCTTTTCTATGATTTTTTTTTAGTTTTTCTATTTATTTTTAATAGCTGAAATCGTTCTTGAAATAAGATATACTAGTAATTTTTTTTCTTTCTGAATGTTAGTACCCAAGTGTGAAGAGTTATCGTTCTTTGTACAAATATGCATGAAACGAAAAAATAAAAATATGCAGTTTTTTTTACAATTTTTTAAAAGTTTTATTATACAATTAAATACATTGACCAAAATTGAATTTTTAAGGATATAAATCAGCAATTTTAAATATTCTGAATTTCTTTTTTTTCCAACGAATATTATTACAAACTTATTTTAATTCCTCTTTCGAAACATTTCATATATATACTTCTCAACACGGAATATAAGTGTAGTGGAGCTTGTTCTAGACGAGTGAAATAGAGCACTTGCACTCATAGCAGAAGCAGTTGCGTCTATAGTGCTATGAATGCAGTTAATGTCTACATGTTCATAGTGGGAGAGAGCAGTGGATATGCAAATATAACATATATATGTAAACAATTAACAATCTAAGGCATATCAGAAAGATTACATGCCGGTGGTTATAAAGAAGGAGATTTTGAGAGATAATTCCTATAAATTCTCATTTAAAACTCTTTCGTCACCCTAACAACATGTTTTAACTTTTCTGGCAGTGTTTTCTTGAAAGATTTTAGAATTTTACCTGCTCTTAGTAATCCCTTTGTCAAAAGTCCTTTAATTGATTCTTTTTTTGCATTCAAATGATGCTTTAGTTAGACTTACCTGTCAGTGAGTGGTTTTTGAGTCAAAAATTTTTGTATATCTTACACACAGACGGACAGAATAGACAGACGGAAAAAAGATCGGAAAAGCTCAGCTACGATAAGCGTGTATTTTTAAAATGGTGATAACTATATCTTCGGACGTACGTTTCTTGAATTTCGTTGGAAGGTAAGTGTGATGTTACCCGTTAGGTTTCCATTCAAATTGTCCACTGTAAGCGATAATACACTGGAGTCGATTGTTGAGGTCCTTCATGAAAAAAAATCAGAGTCGTGTTATTAAATTTCATAGATTTAAAATACCACATTATCAAACATAACTACATGTACACAGAACTGCATTACTATGTTATGATGATGTTTGTGGAAAAGGAGCATTCTGATATTTTCCCATCTAATTGTCTTTACCTGGAAATACGTATTACTAGTATACTAAGTGTATAAAAGAATAACAAAAAAATTAATCCGTTCCTTCGGATGAGACAGTATAAACCGAGGTCCCGAGTCACAGTAGATGCTTGCACTAAAGAGATCCCTCACTGCTTAATGGCCTTGCGTGTGGAGCATTGTTCAACATTTTCAGCTCTCCACCGGCAAGTGGTGACAACCCAATATGAGTGAAAAATTCTCTGGAGGAACGTTAAACAAAAAAAACCCCAAACAAACAAAGTTTTTTTGCTATTAATTTTACATACAACTCATGAATCAACAAATAATGTGCTGTTTATAAACAAATTTGTCTTTATTGATTGTCTTCTATGTTTAAAATGAAACATATGGCGATAACGAACAGCATTTAAAAGTCCTTTAAACAATACAGAATAGGAACATCACTAAAAATGAAGATAAGGAACAGAAATAATACACGAAAGTCTATAAATTTATAGCAACAATACAAATCAGGATCAGAGTAACAGGAACCTCAAAGCCATCAGTGATTGGATATTGGATATTGTCGTCATGCAAAGGCAAGCATCGCCTGTCGACAGGGAATATCCGCTATTTGTGCTTCTTGTCAAAATGAGTTGACGAAAAACTCGATTCAGTTTAAAAGTAATGGTCTAACAATTTGAACATGCACGTAGCAACAGGCGGGGGGGGGGGGGGGCGGGAGGGCCTAGCCCCCCCCCCCCCCCCCCCCACTTTTTTTTTCAATTGATGTAAGGGAAATGTAGTATTGAGTGCAGAAAAATAGGTACTGAAAGCAGTTGGCATTGCAAAAAAGTTGTCCTCTAACCCACCCACCCCCACCCCCCGGCCACGGAATAGGATTTTCGAGTTTGGGCAATTTTCTCCTTTTTCTTCCTTTTTTTTTTTTTTTTTTTTTTTTTGCTTGTCAACTTTTAAGTAAGTAAAAAACTATCAGACAATATTTAACAAAATGAAAGATTGTATATGGTGCAAATATCTTATATAACAAAATGTTCACCATAGATAGAGTATAGTTAAATTATATTCTTTTTTCATAAACTTAATTTTAAGTAACATTTTTTAGAATAATTAAGGAGGTTTTTCTAATAAGTCGATGACATACTTGATGGTGTTTTCGGTATCAAAGTTCGACCTAAGATTATCGTATTTTACTGCTGTAAATGCAACATCACTACCTGAAATTCAAAAAAAAGTGACTATATAATAAACATATTAAAAATGAAGTAATTAGCACCTATTTAAAAATAGAAGTAAAATCATCTCATAATTTTGATACCTGCAATACTTTGTAATGCTGATTCGGGTAACTTGAACCCTGTTATAGAGTCATTTAAATTTTCGATCTCCTTTGGGAAAACAATCTCCTGTTTTGGAATTTTCTCAATACTCAATACTGCAATTGTAAATTAAAACTCAATCATTAAATTTAAAAAAAGTGATAGTTCTCTTTATCCCCAGTTAGATAAAATAGTCTTACAGATATGTTGTTTCTTAACTGTGACTGTCTCGTTGACTTCTAGAGATTTCGTTACAGATTTTGCAAATCCGTCCACAGAGGCTAATATTGTACCAGTGACCTTTTATGAAAATAAGAAAATTGTATTTCTGGACGTTCAATCATTCTGGTTCTTTAAAAAAGGATAATATTAGTTGAAAATATGGTTTCAAATCATCTATTTCCTATCACTTCTCTTTTCTTTGTCTGTCCGTCAAGCTGGTAACTTTAAAAAAATATTTTCCCTCTTTTTATAAGAATTTCAGGCAAATTTAAACTAAACTTGCAACAAAATATCGTTGGGTAAAGGGATAACAGGTTTTTAAAAGAAAGACAGTACTGTCATTCATAGGGAGATAAAACAAGAAAAACACAAAAAAGATTGGGTGTCATCTTCTCCTGAACCATATGGGTAGAAAAGAAGACTGAACTTATTACTTGAAAGCTTCCTGAAATTGCTTGGGTTCTTCTCAAATCTCAACACCCCCCCCCCCAAGGTAAAAAGGAGGGAACATACTCGTATATAGAAATAAAATTTTAAATTATTTTCTTAAAATCAAGAAGGTCATGATGTGTGATGTTATTATGTACGTATCCTAAAGTCCTGTAAAATTATGTTTTCATGACCCCAGACTTATGAAAATCAAAGAAAAACTTAAAATGTTTTTTTTTTCTGTTAAAGACATTGCGGTCATTCTTTGTCATATTCATAGCTGAGTTGAGCAGTTGAGCATTATGACCACGAGCCTCTTGTTAAATATAATTATACCAAACATATTAGAAGGGAAAAATATACCTCTTTTTCATCAGTAGTATTTTTCACGTGTTCTGTTCCCGTGTCCAAAAGATTACTGACAACTCCCATGAATGTCTGAATGATAAAGGTTCTATTTCAATTTTCCATATTATTTTACAAGCATTGCACATTATGAACAGTGGTATGCTTCACAGTCAAACGATATACAATGTATTAACATAAAAATGTTCTGAAAATGTTAAGTTAATTTGAACGTATCTTATTATGTAATAATATTTAAACGGGTTGCGCAAAAGGCATATCCTATATCAGCATTCTCCACAAAATGTTAATTAGTAAGTGCAAATGATGCATTCGTTAACAAAATGATTTGAATTGTTAAACAGTAAAGATTAATGTCAAAAATACAAATTCGTACTTCTGTTGTTTTCTCTGCAGCTTTTTGATCCGTGAAACTAATATTTTTATTAGATATCTTCGATATGAGCTGGACACTGTGTATGATGTTCACGTGAGCTATACTGGCCTCTTTATCTGCGGTTGGAGTTTCGCTAACAATGGTGGATATAGCAGATAATGATGACTCAATAATATCTCCAGAAATCTCCTCTGTGTCATTTATTGTGTTGAGCACCTAAGAAAATCAGAGTGGGAAATTTTTACTGAGTATATATTATACATGTAGCATTTTCGAAGACTATAGATGTATATATAATAACAAAGAAGTCCTTACTGAAAATGAAAAGAACAAAACTTTACAATATTATATAATGAAATTTTCCAACGTCCAATTAAACAATAAAATTATGAACAGAGTTTGCACATATCTCTGAAAACAAAGATTTGATAAGATTTCATAGAAGAGAGAGAGCATCTCCTGTCATATGCCCGGACAAACGAAATCAGTGAGTAAATATTTGCTAAATAATTAATCTGAAAAATATCAAAAAAGATTCAACCGAACAAAAACTGGCCATATTTTAATGTTCGTATCATTAAATTGGTTTCATTGTCTCATCAACTTATTTGTCAAAAGTATATTTTGATTTACATAGGATGAAACATGTGTAGATAACAATTGAAACAGTATTCAACATTAAAAATCCATAAAACAAAACAAAATAGGAGCAGAGCAAGCAGGACCTCCAAAACATCAGAGGTGTCTTCCTCTAATAAAACACAAATAAGAAACAAATGTGTTAAAATCAGACTATGTGATGCTTTTTATTTTGAGTGCAAAAGGATATACTAGTATCAAATCGAACTTAAAACTACATGTATAATGAAACAAAGAAAGAAACGGATATCATAAAATCGAGTCAACAAATTATTGTTAATTGTCATTTCAATTTTGAACCCAGCTTAAATTTTGAAAAATCTTTTGATACCTTGGTAATTCGCAAAAAGTCGTTCGTGTTTCCTTAAAAGTTTTTTTTTTTTTTTTGAAAAAAAAAGAAAGAAACGAGGTATCTAATTCCTTACATTTTCAACTTTCTCTAGTTCTGCCCGCTTACATTCATCTACATTTGGTTCTTCCCACTGACCAGCGCTGTTACATTTCCTTTTTTGGGTACCTAAAGATAAAAACTCTTAAATCTATTTCAATTGTACGTTGAACAGATATTCCTTATAAATTTGAGGAAATTATAATCATCAGAGTAAATACCGGTGTAGTTTTGTGGACAAGGAGCTGTGGCATTATTTCCTGCCTTTGTGGTAGGCCATTCTTCCTCACTTTCGCAAATGATAACATCTGTAATTCAAAGGGACACATTTTTACAATTATTCACGTAGACATGTTTACTTATATAAAAAATTTCCTCGGAACAAGGCATTCACGTGCTGAGCGGGGGTGAGGAGTATTTTTATGAAGTTTAATAATTTACAAAATGTGCTGTTTTCTTGAGTCTAGTGCCTAATATTCGCAGATGGCAATTAAATTTCAAAATTATACTTCCTACGAAATTGCAAAAAAAATAATTAAAGAAAATATCACAGAAGGCCATAAGACCGGGAAGATTTTAAAAACTAATTCGTTTAAAGAAAAACTGACAGTATAATTTTATTTTCCACGCTCCAGGAACATGAAACAGACTTGAACTTAAGTCAAATTTTCAACCACCTGTAAAATGTTAATCAATTCTTGGATTTGTCTCTAAATTTGCAAATAATAACACTTAAAAAAACAACCCTGTTGAGAAATATTTTGATTAATGGTGCATAGCTTCTACATCGATTAAATGCAACATAAAAACTTTGCCTTAATCTTAAGATATTTTACGATCCCAGGGCCAGATATGATGATATTGATATAATTTTGAAATCAGTATCAAATTGATTTATAATGATCAATACCTAGTGCTCGAATTTAACGAAATAATGTCATAATTAATTATTATAGGTAATTTTTATACTATCCGATCAGTGAGATATATATTAAAGCAAAAAAAAAGTGTTTTACAATTGGATTAAATATAAGCAATGAATTAATTCTCTCGACTTAACCTTACCTGGCTTTACAACTGTAATTGAAGATTTTTTCCCTAAATATGTACAGTTTCCGAGTCCACAGGTTATAATGTACTCTGTTGAATGTCTAAAAGCAGTTAATACGTAAGTTTGGTTGTATTCGTTTCCGGTAGAATTAGTGATTTCAGTATTGTTTAAACACATCGTTAAGCTGACATTTGATTCAATGAATGCTTTGTCTTTGTTTCTTATATAGCAATCAATATCAATAACGTGATGTTCCTTAATCGAAGATCGAATTGGGCGCATCACTAAGAAAGGTATTTGCTTCATTTCTATATTTGTTTTCGCTGTTCCGTTTAAGTATCCTCCTGTTCCATTTACTCCTACCTGGCAAGTATACAGTCCTAAAAAGAAATTCAATTTTTAAGACGTCTCAGTGCCTGTACTGGAAGCTTCAAGTGAAATCTAATTTTAGTTTTGTTACTACGTCTACTTTTAACTAGTCAATTGAAATAACAGTTAAAAGGAATGATTTACATACCTTCTACTAGAATGCTTATTTGGAGAAAAATAAGTCTTGAATAACAGGTATAATAATAACAATAGATATCAACCCTGATAAATGTTGAACTTTGAATTATTAATCCGTTTTTCAGCCAAGTGACTTTTACATCGTCGCTCATATTATACACCGGAAAAATACATTCAATCAAAGGACTATTCTCTTTTCCCTCAATGACGTCAAATGAACGTATTAAAACCGTCAGATTTGTTATATCTGTGAGGAAAAAGATATTTTTTAAATATGATTCTTCGAAGTTTTCTCATACAAATAAAAGTTGTATAAAACTTTTCACTGTTAAAAAAAAGAAAAAGATATAACGAAATATAGAATTAAAAAAATATTAAAAAAACTTTCAAAAATTGGGATTTATAAAATGGATTTTTTTCAGCTATCCTAGTTTGAGCAAATCCATCAAGCCAAATTTTGTCATTTCCAAATAATTACAGTTCATAAATTTCTAATAATAGGATGAATTTTTTTATCCTGTTTATTACAAAATTACCTGGCAGCGTTGATAGTAATTGTGTTGTTGCTGCTTCAGATATTGTTGTTGGTACCATCGTTGAGGTCATTTCTGTTGATGTTCTTAGAATTGCTGTTACAATCTCCATTGTTTCCGTTGTTTCCTCTGTAGATGTTGTTATATCTTGTGCTGTTGATGCTGACTCAGAACTTATTGGTGGTGTTAGTGTTGATGTCGTTTCTGTCGATGTTGGGAGTTCGGTTGTTGTTGTTTTAACTGTTGTACTTATTGGTGCGTATGAGGATGGCTCTTCTTCAGATGATACATGTAATGAACTTGATGTTTCTGCTTGTGTCGTTGATGTCATTGATGTTGAATATTCTTGCGTTGATGATTGAGTAGTTGGAAATGCTGTGCTTTGTGTTGTTGTTGTTGTTGTTGTCGTCGTCGTCGTTGTTGGCAATAATGTTGGAGTCATTGTAGTTGTTGATTTCATAGTCGTTGTCGTTTGTAATGTTGGTGTTGATGTTGAACCTCTTAGTGAGGTTGTCGGTGTTGAAGATTCAGCACTAGTCGTTGGTTCTGTATTTGTAGTTATAGGAGTTGACGCCTCCGTTGTTTGTGTGTCTGATGTTTGTGTTTTATACGTAGATGTCCGAGAAACCGTTGTTTCTGAAGTTGTCTGTTCTTTGGTTTCTACTGATACAGCAGCAGTCGATGATTCTTCTGAAAATGTTGTAGTAACTGGTACAATGGGAGTTGCATTTTCCAGTGTTGTGGTGTCTGTTGTCGTAGTTGTCAATTCTGTAACTTGTTCCGTTGATTTTATACTTGTTTCTATTTCAGATATAGTGGCGTCGCTTGTCGATATCACAGCTGTATTGGTTGTTACGGTTGTTGGTGTTTCAGTATCATTTCTCATTATTGCTGTCGTTGGTGAAGTTGTTGATCCTGTCGTTAATGTTTCTGTTGATATGTTCTCTTGTGTTGGCATTGTGGTATCTGATGTAATTGTGGACATCGTAGTCGGTTCCAGTGTTCCTGACAAATCTGTTGTTGTTATGGTTGATTGTTGTGGGGACGATATACTTTGTGTTGAGTTTGATGAAGATTCAAACGTAGATGTTTCTGCGTTTGTTGATTCAATCACTATCGTTGTGTCCCGTTTTGTCGTTAAGTGTGAAGTTGATGGAGATGTTATATTAATCGGGGATAAAGAAGGAAGTGTTGCAGTATTTGGCTCTGATGAAATTGTCTCGGTTATTGTTTCGTTCGGGGTAGAAAATGATGCTGTTGATATTATTGTAGAATGTGACGTTGGAATTACAGATGTTTTTAAAGTTGTTTCTCTATCTAAAGAAACAGTACTTGTTTCTGCTTCTACAGTACTTGTTTCTACTTCTACTGATGCTATAATCGATGTAACTGAATGCGGTGTTATCGACTGTGATACTGTTGAATTTATTGATGTTCTGGAAAGTGTTGAATATGTCGATTCTATCACTGTTGATGCGTTTTGTGATGTTATAGTATTCATAAGAGTTACCGACGAATTTGATGTAGTTGAAGATATTTGTGTGGTAGTTGACGTTACTTCACTTATTGCTAAAACAAAAAAAGTGTAATTACATCTACTCCTTTATCGCTATATTTTGAGATATCTTAAGGTTCTATGATTTGTTCCCTTGAGGAGAGGGGCCGGTCTTGTTATGTTGTCGAATTCATCTTAGTTATTCAGACAAAACTAATCTCATCTTGTATCCCATAGTTGTATTACAAATGGAATTTTATATATACATCTCTTAAGGTCTTAACTTTGATAACTCTTGCAATATATAATACCAGGTATCAATCTAGTTTATGATGCTAAATTTAACCCCGTCCCTATTTTTGCTTTTCTGCTCTAGGTCAAAACTAGAATTTCAGCTTTAACGAGTCTTTCGTTTTCTGAAGTACTACAGCACGCGACTATTATGTCCGTTCAAGTGAAGATGTCACATGTCTCAAACGACTAAAGGGTCTGTTGTCCTTCTTTTAAAGTAAACAGAACATTTTAGAATATTCTCTGATTGCTACTCAAATGATTAAAGTATACCTTAGAGAACAGGGCAAATTTTAAGTGAGTATGTTTTGAAATGACCAAACTCGTATACACAATCTACTTGTAATTAAACTCAGACTTCTAAGATCCGCGCGGTATAAAATTCTGTGGAAGCACCTGTGGATTCCCTTTTTTCTTTCAAATTAGGACCCCAATTGGTAGGTTTGGACTTCAATGTGTGATCAAAGTTTTATATAACTAAACATAGAAACATAGGGAATCTTTAAAAAATTAATAATTTCTCAGGAACAGCAAAGCCATGATTTGCCATATTTATGTGGAGCATCCTCAGGTAGTGTAAACTCATATTTGTTCAAATCCAGATGGGAAGGAAGGGGTCGCGATTGGCGATCAATGTTTTACAAGGCACTCATGAAAACCAGACTGGTTTGTTTAATCACCAACCCACCCACCCCTTTTCGGTGGGAGAAGGCTGCGCCACAAAGGTCCATCAAAGTTATACAAAGATAAATATTTGTGAAAAAATATTAAACATATTTTTATGAACAGCAAGGACGTACATATACATATACTGGTATAGCATGTTCAATGAAGAAATACCGGTATTGTCAACAATTCATATTTTTCTGTCAAGAATGAACTATCCTGAATGTTAATTTGTTTTTATTTGTTTTTTATGTAATATTCTATATGATTATTATTTTTCATCATTCATCATTCAAGCTTATAAATTTTCGAATCAAAGTCTTTTTTGGGTGAAAATTCCCGAAAGTCACATTCTTTAATAAAGATGCACAAATATGAAATAGCTATAACACAGTTTTTTTCTTTTCTTTTATATTCCATTGAGGATAGAAACGGTGATATCGTAGAAATTTAATGATTTGGTTCATCAATGGAATCGAATTTCATTTATTTTTATGTGTCCAATTTAACCTTCAAACTTGATATTTGAATCCTACACATTACGACAAAGTGAATTCTTAAGCATATGATTACAAGTATATATGAATTTTGTTATAGCTAAACCTGTAAATGGTGAAATAAATATTCAATTTTTTCGCTAAACAAAGGTTTCTTCGTGATCTGCGACTCTTCTCAAAAACCCTCATAAACCAGAAAAAAATTCTGTAAATTAATTGATACAAAATTACCTTGATTTTTTCAAATATTATATCATTTTTTTATATTGTTAAAAGCTTGCAGTCTTTTTTCTCCTAATCAAAGACGTAAATACAAATCAAAGACGTGAATGTACAAGCCAAATCTAGGTTGCAAATTTAAAGGGTGTTTAATAAAAGGAGTATCTTATTTTATACATGAACATTTAGATAGTATTGCAATAAATCACTGTCTTTTTTTCTAATTTGAACAATCGATTTCTTTTTAATCAATATAATATTATTATCTTTCTAAAACATTGTAAAGTCTGTTTTTTTTCCAGATTTCTACCTATACAGCAAGAACGCGCGCGGCACATTTTTCACTACTTGACATAAAGGTCATTTATAGGGGTAATAGTCTTCAGGACTGTCTGTTATTTGGATATTTACAGTTAGATTTTTCTTCCTGTGTTCTTATCTTTTATACATTCACTGCGCAACAAATCTTTCGATCAATATTTCCTGAATATTTGTTTTTCTTTCCCAATGACATTTTTTAGGAATTTAATCTCAACACTTTAAAAAAAATCAATAGTCCTCTTAGAACTAGATGAAGTACTGTAGAGTAAGGGGGTGAAATTCAGTTTTTGTGTAAACTTAGAGTGAAAAAAATACCCCCCCTTCCCCTTTCCCGCGCAATAGCACAAGAAAATGGAATATCTTGATAAACTAGTACAAACAATCATTTTTTTTTTGTACAGGATTCTAAAAAATTATAATTATAATCTCCTTATGTTATTTTGAGGTTATAACCGGTTTTTTTAAACTTTAACTGTATCTTATGCGGCGGAATGTGCCTTTAGATTTAAACAATTTTTTAGTCTTTCTTAAAACTTTCAGATTTCATGCTTGTCCGCCGTTTACTTTCAAAGCATATTCTTTTAAGACACATATTGACTAATTCTCTGATATATAGAAGCATTTTTACTGGGAAGGGGGTGTGACTCTGTGACAATTTCAGACTGACTTGTACATATAACTAGTATACATCTGTACATCTTCCAGATACACCCGGTTCTTTCTCTTTAATTTATAATTTCCTTTCTTTAAACATTTATACCAGATTGAAGATTTGTTGTGAGTGAGAAATTGACTATAATTGCATTTACCTCTCAAGAAGCAGAGAATATATCCCAGAGCAAACATTTTTTGTACAAAATTCCCTGATTACTCCAAAGGTGTAAACCATTAACTCAATGGTATTGCAAGCCACATGACATCACGTGATATTTATCGTTTACCACAGCCGGGCTTTTAATATACAGTATACCTTAAAATGTTTAAATCAAAGTAACCAAGCCAGGTGCTGCTTAATATTTTTCGTTAAAATATGTTTGCTTTACATATATATTTTATACAGAATATATCAGTATTTTCTTAAGTTTTGTAACATTTTACTGGTTAACACAATTATGTGCATACTTTATTTATAAACAGAGAGAGAGAGAGAGAGAGAGAGAGAGAGAGAGAGAGAGAGAGGCTTGGAGTATAAAACCCCATATGCAGGTTAAACTGTGTGCCCTCAAGGATTACATGATTCAAGTTATATAATGGCCCTGTATCCAGGATAATTTAAATAACTTTCACAATTTATCATTTTACTGCTCGGAAGCTAAACGGTATTATCGTGTTTGCAGGATTTTTAAAGTTTACATTAAATACAAGACTGTATGATAGTGGCTCTCAATGATGTCATCAGATTTTATAAATCACCTACTCCAGGGCTTCATTGCTATATTTTTTCTTCAAGTATCAAAAACTACATAAACGTCGGAACGGGTTGGGGGGGGGGGGGGGTTAAGCTAAGTTAAGTAATTTTTTGTTTTGTTTTTAAATGAACCGCCTAGTGTCAGCACCTCTAACCATATAAAGGCCCTAGCTTGTGTTAGTAATTGTTGATTATATCTCAAATATTAACAGTTAGGGCGTTTCCATTCGTTTTATAAATTTAAACGATTTTAGGTGTCGAGAGCTTTTCATCATTTATTTTTTTAAAATAATTTTATTCATTAATTCATTTATTATTATTATTTTTTTTTTTTTTTTAGTTTTGTTAAATGTCTTTAATTTTGTATTTTTCTATTAACTAATTAATTGATTTATTTACTTGTCTATCTATCTATATATCTATTTATAAAATATAGTTATTTTATTTTATTTTATTCATTTATTTAAAATATCTTATACTTTGACCACGAGTTATCTCCCTCACGTTGGAGCTCTTTAGTGTCTAAGAGGTCACAATGGCCGCTGTAGGCCTTGGACGAGTTTTTCGTCGATTTCAGCCTCTTTCTGTTATTAACAGATGTATTTCCACCACTCCTAAGGTTCGAGGTAATTGTTGTTGTTTTTTTTCCTGTGTTAATTTTCCAGCCGTGGTATGAAAAGTCTTCTCCATCTAATTTACAGTTCGAGTTTTCTCTGCTGATATCATATTGATTCAACAAATTTATTAGCTACAGAACTGTATTGTTGTGGTTTTATTTAATTTTAAACATTATTCCTTGACAATATGTAGTGCACAGATCCCGTAATGCAAAAAATGTGCAATTTACGGCGCAAAATTTATTGTGCACTGTTCAGGTCCAGGAAAATCACTATATTTAGCTATATAGGTAGATCTACCTATATAGCTTTATTTACTCATAAAATATAGCTATGTTTAGCTATTTTGGAATAAGTTTCTGTTTTATGAAAAGCAGACAAAAAGTCGCATGTAAATTATGGCTGATATATTTTTTAAAAGGTTTGATAAAAACAACCTAGGGCATAGACAGCAAAAACATTGCCTCTTATAAACACTTTTTAACCAAAAAATGTATCTCTATTGTTTGGATAGCTGAAGTGCGGTGAGGCATGACTAAGTGTGATTGCCTTGCATTGTGCTCAATTATTACCAATCAATTATCTTGTTGACCAAAACTGCTTTTCTTTGTTAAAGTAGCTGCTTACTCACAGATTAACTGTTATACATAGCCCCAAAACTTTAAGATCTTTGATTGCAATTACACAAAAGGAGAAACATTCTTGTAAGTGGGTTTTTGGTGAATTGTTTTCAGTCCATTTCAAAGTTGAAAACTAATACTGCTTCATTATGCGACTTTTTGTCTGCTTTTCATAAAACAGAAATTTACTCTGAAATAGCTAAATATAGTATATTATAGTGTAAAGCTATATAGTATTTTATATAGCTAAATATAGTGATTTTCCTGGACCTGCTGTTGGGGAGAATTTCTCCACTTTCCAATCAACTATCTATCACTCTTTATACCTGGACAAATTCTTGACTAATGTGTATAGTTTATCCACCTTCCAACATTTTATACATGTTGTCATCAAACTTGCATGATTTGAATTTTCTGCAATCCAACAGACAATTCAAATCAAATGAGTTTATCGCTTGTAGAGACCATAGGCACTTGGTTTCAGGATGGTGTATTTTGTGCATTATGTATTTTTCTATATGTGTCTGAATACTCACATTAAAATAATATGTTTTACGGTGTGACCGTTGGGGTGAGCACAGTTGTACCTTCAAAAATACAACTGAAACGTTGATCCGCACGAGACGTCTAGACTGTGACGTCACACAAGAGCTCTTCAGGGTTTACAGAATCAGCTGAGCATCTAGTTGAAACTATAGACCTAGTACAATTTTTGTCCAAAGATATTGCAGAGTTATTTTTTTGTTTCTTTTAAAGATTTATACAAACTGAAAGCCTTTTTTGCTCTACGTTATTATTTATTTATTTATTCGCGCAAAGGGTATTGGGTAGCAAAGGAATTCTGGGAAGGTTTCACACAAATATTTGCATGACATATGTACAGATTTAATTCCCAATTTCCTCTGTTCTTACACGTTGGTCTATTGAGCTAGCTTCACGAGCAGTGCTCTGTGCACACTTTTTTAATTTATTATTTACGTAGATATAATTTCCTGAAACTTGTGATACACAGTAATACATGTGAAAGAAAATGTTTTCTAGACTGTAGTGGTGTATAATTTTGACACTTATTAGTTAATCATGTTACAAAATTAAACACTGTATAAAATATCCTTTACCATTTAAATAGTAAGATACTGTAAAACTGACATTAAGAAAATGTCTTTATCCTGTTAAATTTCTTTTTTTTATAGCTGTCCATTGGGAGAAGGACTTCTTGCCTGGTCCCTACCCTAAAACAGAGGAGGAGAGGAGAGCCGCTGCTAAGAAGTATGGTATGCAGCCCGAGGATTATGAACCATATGACCCAGAACTAGGGTGGGGAACGGGGGATTACCCCAATGTTGAACCAATAGGAAAAGATCTGAGGTCGGACTATGATCAATACGATAATTACAGATTAAAGAAGAACTTCAATGAACCGGTAATGATATATGCCAACTGCTATAATGGGTATACTATGTTGATGGCACAAATGTTGAGGAGAACGCAGTTGCCTCTTGCTTATTATTTAATGCAGGACACCTTTATAATTTTAAGTTTTGATCCACTTAGCACTTCACACTATACTAGATATATTGCATGTTTTGAAGGTTTTCACTGTAACTTCACATATGCAAGTGTCTGTTACTGTTAGATGCATTTCAATAATGTAGCCTAATTTTTTTTTTATAACCAAGAGCATTTAATCCGCTATATGTGTGCAATCTTCATTAAAGCAAAGGGTTTTTCTTTTATATCACTGAACTTTGTTTGGTATTGCAAGTGACTGAGCAAATGATTATGAGCAGTCCATTGTTTATGGTATCACTGGGTTCACAGGTGCATGTAAGTCAGTCAATATGTCGGGTCTCAATGGCTCAGTGGTTAGAGCACTGGCACAGTATGCCAGAGGCCCTGGGTTCGAGTCCTGGTTGAGGCTTGACTTTTCACCACCTGTGACAATGATAAAATGTGTATTTGTGTTACATTATTAGTACTTACTTGTAGTCAGATAGGTTTACTGCAGAAAAAATAATTATTTATTATGCCCCCCTTCGAAGAAGGGAGGGCATATTGCTTTGCTGCTGTCTGTAGGTCGGTCTGTCGCTATGTCTGTCTGTCGGTCCATTTAGTTTCCGTTCATTTTCTTCACAACCGTTGCACAAACTGAAATGAAATTTGTTATATAAGATACATCAGGTGAATATCTAAGCTAAGTTCTGTTTTGGGTACGATCGCGCCATATTTGACAGAGTTATGCCCCTTGGACTTGGAAAAATTCCACTTATTTGCAGTTTCCGTTCATTTTCTTCACAGAGATTGCACATACTGAAATGAAATTTGGTATACAGATTTATCAGCTGAATATCTTGGTCAAGTTCTGTTTTGGGTATGATCACTCCGTTGTTGTCAGAGTTATGCCCCTTGTACTTAGAAAAATTCCACTTATTTGCAGTTTCCGTTCATTTTCTTTGCAGAAGTTGCACGTATTGAAATGAAATTTAGTAGGCCTGTACAGATTTATCAGCTGAATATCTAGGTCAAGTTCTGTTTTGGGTATGATCGTGCCATTTTTTATTGCTATTACTTTTCGTCCTTCGTCGTTCGTCGTGCGTCGTGCGTTAACATTTGACTATTTTCAGCTTCTTCTCTGAAACCACTGAACCAATTTCAACCAAATTTGGCATAAAGCATCTATGGGTAAAGGGGAACAAAAATTGTGAATTTCATGGTCCCTGCCCCCCTGGGGCCTGGAGGGTGGGGCAAAAACCACTAAAATTAGTGCAATCTTTAAAAATCTTCTTCTTTACTCCTGGACATCAAGCAGTCAAACTGTTTGCATGATTGTAATCAGCATTGAGTCCTCTACCAAAATTGTGAAATTCATGGCCCCAGGGTCAGGGGTTCTAGTGCTAGGGCTGGCCTAAATAAGTAGGTAGTGAAAATGCATTATTTCTTTGTAAATCTTCTTCTCTGCTCCTGGGTATTAAATAAACTAACTAAGTGCATAGTTATGATGAGCAAGAGTGCCTCTACCAAAATTTTGAATTTTATGGCCCCAGGGTCAGGGGTTCTGGTGTTAGGGTGGGGCTCTATAGATTATATAGTGAAATTACATGAATTCTTTGAAAATTTTCTTCTCTGCTCCTGGGTATTAAATAAACTAACTAAGTGCATAGTTATGATGAGCAAGAGTGCCTCTACCAAAATTGTGAATTTTATGGCCCCAGGGTCAGGGATTCTGGTGTAAGGGGGGGGGGGGGGGCTCAATAGATTATATAGTGAAAATACATGAATTCTTTGAAAATCTTCTTCTCTGCTCCTGGGTATTAAATAAACTAACTAAGTGCATAGTTATGATGAGCAAGAGTGCCTCTACCAAAATTGTGAATTTTATGGCCCCAGGGTTAGGGGTTCTGGTGTTAGGGTGGGGCTCTATAGATTATAATAGTGAAATTACATGAATTCTTTGAAAATCTTCTTCTCTGCTCCTGGGTATTAAATAAACTAACTAAGTGTATAGTTATGATGCACAAGAGTGCCTCTACCAAAATTGTGAATTTTATGGCCCCAGGGTCAGGGGTTCTGGTGTTGGGTAGGTCTCTATAGATTATATAGTGAAATTACATGAATTCTTTGAAAATCTTCTTCTCTGCTCCTGGGTATTAAATATACTAACTAAGTGCATAGTTATGATGAGCAAGAGTGCCTCTACCAAAATTGTGAATTTTATGGCCCCAGGGTCAGGGGTTCTGGTGTAAGGGGGGGGGGCTCTATCGATTATATAGTGAAATTACATGAATTCTTTGAAAATCTTCTTCTCTGCTCCTGGGTTTTAAATAAACTAACTAAGTGCATAGTTATGATGAGCAAGAGTGCCTCTACCAAAATTGTGAATTTTATGGCCCCAGGGTCAGGGGTTCTGGTGTTAGGGCAGGGCTCTATTGATTATATATTGAAAATACATGAATTCTTTGAAAAAAATTCTTTTCTGCTCCTAGGAATGAAATAAACTAATTACATAGTTATGATGAGCAAGAATACCTCTTCCAAAATTTTGAATTTTATGGCCCTAGGGTCAGGGGTTCTAGAGATAGGGCGGGGCTCTATTGATTATATAGTGAAAATACATTAAATCTTTGAAAGTTTTCTTCTCTGCTCCTTGGTATTAAGCAGATGAACTACCTATATAGTTATGATGAGCAAGGGTCATAATCTTCCAGAATTGTGAATTTCAAGGCCCCAGGGTCAGGGGTACCATAAAGAATGGGGGGGGGCTGTACTTATATACTGAAACTGGATGAATTGTTTGAAATCTGCTCCTTGGTATTAATCAAATATTTTTGAAAAGCAAGGGTGCCTTTTCAAAAATTGTGCAATGTGTGGATCTAGGCCTAAGAGTCAGGGGTTCATGTGTGATTGGGGCATTACTGATCATGCTGAATATTACTGATTACTTGAAATGCATTTTTTCCCCCTACCCTGCCTGAGGATATTAAGTAAACAAACTAAGCAACTGCTAAGTGTATTGTTATGATGATCAATGGTGCCTCTTTCAAAATTGTGAATGCCATAGTATCTGGATTAAAACATGAATCAAATTCAATCACTGGAAAGTTGTTGCATAATGCTCAGGTGACCTATAAGGCCCATGGGCCTCTTGTTGATAGAGTTATGCCCCTTGGACTTGGAAAAATTCCAATTTGGGGGAGGGGGGCATAAGTGTTTTACAAACAGCTCTTGTTCCTACAAAGTGTTGTCAGTAGAGCTTGCAGTGTGAACTGTTCTTCACATCTCTTGCTGAGTCACTGTTCTTTCTTTTCTATAGCCACTTAAACTGCTCATAATATATCAAACTGTTCAATTTCTAAAACTTTTTTATCATAAAATGCTTCATTGAAACAAATATTGCTATAGCTAAATTGAACATGTAATGAATATGTATGTGCATCTTAAATCCCCATTTAAGTAATAATAAATATTCCATTTTCTTTTAGTGTAAATGATTTTAATAATGGTTGCATTATTAGCCTTACAATATAATACATCTAAGTAATTTTGATGTCAGTCTGTCAATTTTTACATTCTCTTTGTTTCAGCTCCCTTATGACTTTGACTGGGTGGATAAAGTAGACTATGGCTGTAGTTATCATCCTCACACAGAGTAAGAGAGGTTTTTATTCAGGAAATAAGGGTAGATATGATAAGCATGTATAAGATATAAAATAAATTCTGCAATGCCCATCAAGGTAGGCGGAGGTATGCAGTAATCAAGGTACCATGGATAGCTCAGTTTGTAGAGGACTTGACTAGTGATGCTGGGGTCCTAGTTACATTTCCCTCCTCTGAGAAGTGGAGTCTTGTTTTTTTAAGTAAAAGTCTAACTGAAGTGGTTAAATGTAGATTTGAAGGGAATAACAGTTAATACTTTCTCCTGGTGGGGATTCTTAGGAAAGGTTTAAAATCCCTTCATGTGTGGATATTGACAGTTCAGTATGAGTGAGAAATTCTTGTTGTATATTTCAAATTTTATTGATTTTCATGATTTTGATTTGATTCCTTAGATCATTTATATTCAAATACAGTAAGACATGCTTATTGCAAACACCCTCATAACACATTTGCCCTTAGTGAGGTAATTGTCATTCTCCATAAGTTGAAATTTAAACTTATCGGATATAATGCATAAAGCTTTAAAGTAGTGAATTCTTTTGTCGCATTATAAGAGTTTTTACTGCTTTACTGTATACTAATATTTACATTTTTGTTTCTAGGCGTGAAATTGTCATGTTCCTGTTCTCTTTGGTGGGATTTTTTATTCTTGGAGAGTATCTATGTAACAAATATTTACCACGGCACGTTGAGGCGGTATGTATGATAAATCTGTAGATTCTTAATATGGCACAATGAAAGAAAATACTGGTACAATATTCATCTCAACTTAAAAGTTGCGATGAGTTTATCATTGAACTCTAGCATTCACGTTGGTGTAATTTTTGCAAGTAATAGATCATTCCTTAGTAGCTGATGTGTTAAATTTGGGACCAAGTTAACGCACTTTGAAAAAATAATTTTTATTTTCTACTTCACTCTGTTCATCCGCAAATAAAACATTTCTTTTCTAATCCATAATAAAATTCAAGAACATTTTATACTTTACAGTGTTTATTAGATATGAGTCGGGTACTCAGCTGGATTAACATAATAGTTCTCGTAATCTTCCCTCTGATTTACAATACTCAAGTATTTAAATAAAGTCTTCTTGGTCTCTCCGCATTATAAAGTTATTTCTCTTTAATATCGATATACATGAAAAGTATTGTTACAAATTTAGTTACCTATAATATACAATGCAATCGTTTTATGCCCTTAGAATTTCTTTAAAACAAATTGTACTGCAAAATCTGGACATTCAAAAACTGCAATAGAAAATATATTGTAAACGACTTAAAAATAAACTCCCTTAAACAAAAAATTGTGTTCGACATCAATATTCATGGTATTATATGCTATTTATAGCTGAGTACAAACTCGAATGACCAAAACGGCCTGAGACCGGATTTAAATACCTTGACCAAATCACGCAAAAATAAATGCGCAAAACTTTACGCTTAACATAAGCAATATTATGAAAACGAAAAGAAATTTAAATATTTTCAAAGTGTCTTAATATCGATCATATTGATGCACTTTGAAAAAATGTGCACAACTTAAAGTAGTCATTATACATGTAGAAAAAATTTTTAGATATGATAAAAAATTATTTGAACCCTGTTGAATAACTTTTTATTAATGACGTCACTTCAGGATCTGAGATATAGACACTTTACATATGACCCTTAGGGGTACAGGAAATGCAACAAAATGGAGTCTCAGTTTGTATCCTGATTAAAAATAAATTTCCAACACAACATAATGGTCTTTTTATAGTTATTTGATAAGTTTTTAGAAGTATTTTTTTTTTCTAATTTCTTTGCAAGATGATGGCCTTTATTTTACACTAATTACAGTCATTTAAATAGATTAATCTGAAGTTGTATGAAAAAAAAATTATATTTATGCATTTTATATTTATATTTTTGATTTGTATTAGAATATGTAATTACTTTGGCCAAAGTTTAGTCAATTGGCTATTATTGCTTAGATCAGCAATATTGCTCCTGAGCCTCTCTTTTGCAGAACAAAAGCTTAGTGTGATATATGTACATGTATTACCAGTATTATATTTTAAAGAAAATAATATCAATTATTTCATTTTATACTTTAGCTCAAATTTATGGAGAGAATTATGTATACATATATTTGGTAAGGAAAGATAAAGAAATTGCTTGAGGGTCCTTCTACCTTCGTTTTCCTCTTTCTTGATGAGAATAGATCAATTCATCTGGTTTTTGAATGAAATATAAGGAAAAAAATTTGTCTATTACTAAAGTCTAAGTCTGGAAATTTTATTTTTTCAAAGTGCGTTAACGTTGTCTCAAATTTGACACACTTTGAAAATTTTTTTCAAAGTGCGTTGATTTTGTCCAAATTTTAACGCACCATGAAAATTTTTTTTCAAAGTACATTGCCACAAAGCACACTCTGGACAAAAGTTCAAGTAATTTTAAAAATTGACATGGAAAGGAAGTCTTGTTTATGTTTAGGTACTTTTTTTTTATCAGATAAACAAAACTTCCTTCCTAGGAATATGAAATGTTTAGATTTATATCTTTATAATGACTCACATGGAATTTTTTTTTTTCATCTAGAAATAGAAATTAGACAAATTAAGCACAAGTCATGTATATGTAAACCAAAAGAATAGATCATTGTTGTTTTTATTTGCAATGCGTAAGTGTATCAACTAAGTCACTACATTACATATACGTGTATGTTCATGTTGACAAAATATCATCCCTTGTTGAATTGCTACATTTAATATTTTTCTGAAGTACTTTAAGTGACATGTATATCTATATCAGTAACCACTATTTGGAAATGAATTATTCCACATCAGATGCAACAGTCAAGCAAAAATTTAGGCTTTAGTATTGTAGTTTACATATTAGATAGTAAGCATAGAAGCAAATATTTTTTATAAAAGGATGGATCAAGCACAGGAAACCACAGGCATAGTGCACTTATTACTGAAATAATTTTATTGATAACATGTCATAATAATACTTTGGGTTAAAAAAAATTGTTACAGAAACAAGTGCTTGTGCAGGAAAGAAAGGCTTTATTCATATCTCCTTGAATCAGAACTGGAGGGGATACAGTACTTTGTGTTTGTGTGTGTGTGTGAATCAGTGTGATATATATATATAAAATACATGGTTACTATTTTGAAAGAGAAACAAGCCCTCGATCACATTTTCAACCTTAGCCCAAATATTGCTTATACTTCAAGGCAGAACTTTACCATTATGTTTGTCATGTGAAATAATTTTACATCTGACCCCAAAACAAGCTAAGCAACTGAATTCAGGCACAACTTTGCAGTTGAAACTTAAACACCCTAAAATAAACATTGCAATATACATGACATCACTATGCTTTAAGAACGTCATAATACATGCACAAGGCTTTATTAGTGCATAGAGCAAATTAAGCTTTGATGTATTAGGTTACCTGTTAAAGCAAGGGGTAGTTGCAGGATATATTGGGATTCGTGTTGAACTCTCTTTTTTAAGGGAATGCTTGGCTAATATATGATGCCTTTCTTTTGATTAATTAAGATTATAAGTGCAAATACATTAACTTCTAGATAAATTAAAACCTATTTTTAAGTCACGATTTGAAGTCCTCTTATAGCTTCCTCCTCCAGAATGGGAGAGGATCGTACATTTTGGCCGTGGTTTGCAACGATGAGATAAAGAGAACACCCCATATTCTGTACTTAAATTTTTTAGCCCTATGCATCCAACACTTAAACATTTTGTACAAGTTATATAGTTTGATTTATTTAAGAAATGAATTTAATTTTTGAAGATTCATGAGGTTATGAACTACAACGCTTCACGCCGGAATATTTCATGAAGCACGTTAGCGCTTCATGATAAATATGCCGGCGTGAAGTGTTGTAGTTCATATACCTCATGAATCTTCAAAAATTAAATTAATTTTTTATATTTACATTATTTTTCTGATGACTTGCTATAAATTTACGCCATTCAACTGTCATTTTTAAAGCAAAACAGTTTGCACTATATTTTTTGACGTCAAGTGACTTAACAATGGAGATACATGTATTCACGCTTATTCGTGGTACATATGTAATATAGTTCATGAGAAATTGAACTGTATTTTATTTTGTAAAGAATCATAGGGAAAATTTATTGGAAATGTAAATGTTGTCTTTTGTAGCTGCCTAAACAATTCCCCTACACCTACTCTCAGGTGGTGATGTACAGAGATCCATCAGAGATACAGAGGACTGTCCATTACACGTTTGAACCAGCAGATAGTAAGGAGTGAAGAAATGTGACAAAAATAGACACTAATATGGCTTAATGTGAAGATTTGAACATGTGTAAAAGTTATGTGTTACTAAATAATAAATTAAGAAAAGTTAAATTTTTTTATGTCTTATTATTTGCAGTAAATCCCATTCAAAAGAACATAATTGTGCAACACTGATGCTCCCATGGGGCAGCTTAATGCCAAGCCTGAGGATTCTCAAATGCTAGTCAAACTCCATGGTTAGGGCCAATAGATCAAAAATGATCGATATAACTTAAAGAAGGGACTTGTTTTCTAAAATATGCAAGTGAAATATGAAAGCCCAAGAACCATTGAGTCAAATACAGGAAAGATTAATTTTATAACTAGATGCTGTCATGAGACAGTAATACCCGCACTAAGGTGTTTGCCTCTAAATGCACACTCCTTCATATTGGGCTTTACCAAGGAAAAAGTCAATATAATTCAATAATTTACATAATACATGTTTTATCAAATTGAGCATAATATGCTCAGGTGACCATGTGACCCATGGGCCTCCATCTAATAGGTATTTCATATCCTTAATTCATTACCAGTCTGAGATTAAACAACAGAATTAAATTAATGATGTAAATTAGGTTTGATTAAAGGGGGGGGGGTTATAAATTTTTGACACATAATTGGAACTTTTTAAATCTATTTTCTCATATCTATAGATCAACAACAAATAATATTATTCAAATTAGTGTAAAGAGTTTTTGATGAATTTTTCAAAATGTGCAAAGTTTATTTATATTTGATAAGGCGGTTCTAAACTTTTTTAAAGCTGCCATATACACAATTTAGTCAACCCCCACCCCTCTTCCATCAACACACACACACAAACACACCTTATTTGCCTGTTTTTGGAAATAGGCCTAGATGGCAAAGTTAAGATAAAACATCTTTCGTAAATGATAATTTTCAATTTGTTCTTGCACTATACATGTATTTGAACACCTGCATCACATTGGGCTTGCGTCACGTACCCAACTAAGTACTAGTTTTACCATTGGCACTATCATTTTTAGCTCTACTGGTCAGAGACCAGAAGAGCTTATGCGATAGTAATGCGTCCGTCGTCCGTCTGTCTGTCTGTCTGTCTGTAAACAATTTTTCAAAATGCTACTCCTCCTACAGTTTTGGTCTGATTTCAATATAACTTGGCACACAAGTAGACTACACTAAGATACATAATTCTGTGTATCGGTTTTTGATTTCGATGAACGGTGTTGCCGTGGTTACTAAAAATAGAAATTTCTGTGAAATTCTTTCAAAATGCTACTCCTCCTACAGTTTTAGTCTGATTTCAATATAACTTGGCACAAAAGCAGACTACACTAAGATACATAATTCTGTTTATCGGTTTTTGATTTCGATGAACGGTGTTGCCGTGGTTACTAAAAATAGAAATTTCTGTGAAATTCGTTCAAAATGCTACTCCTCCTACAGTTTTAGTCTGATTTCAGTATAACTTGGCACACAAGTAGACTACACTAAGATACACAATTCTGTGTATCGGTTTTTGATTTCGTTGAACGGTGTTGCCGTGGTTACTAAAAATAGAAATTTCTGTGAAATTCTTTCAAAATGCTACTCCTCCTACAGTTTTAGTCTGATTTCAATATAAATTGGCACACAAGTAGACTACACTAAGATACGTAATTCTGCGTATCGGTTTTTGATTTCGATGAACGGTGTTGCCGTGGTTACTAAAAATAGAAATTTCTGTGAAATTCTTTCAAAATGCTACTCCTCCTACAGTTTTAGTCTGATTTCAATATAACTTGGCACAAAAGTAGACTACACTAAGATACACAATTCTGTGTATCGGTTTTTGATTTCATTGAACGGTGTTGCAGTGGTTACTAAAAATAGAAATTTCTGTGAAATTCGTTCAAAATGCTACTCCTCCTACAGTTTTAGTCTGATTTCAATATAACTTGGCACACAAGTAGACTACACTAAGATACACAATTCTGTGTATCGGTTTTTGATTTCGTTGAACGGTGTTGCAGTGGTTACTAAAAATAGAAATTACTGTGAAATTCGTTCAAAATGCTACTCCTCCTACAGTTTTAGTCTGATTTCAATATAACTTGGCACAAAAGTAGACTACACTAAGATACATAATTCTGTGTATCGGTTTTTGATTTTGATGAACGGTGTTGCCGTGGTTACTAAAAATAGAAATTTCTGTGAAATTCTTTCAAAATGCTACTCCTCCTACAGTTTTAGTCTGATTTCAATATAACTTGGCACACAAGTAGACTACACTAAGATACATAATTCTGTGTATCGGTTTTTGATTTCGATGAACGGTGTTGCCGTGGTTACTAAAAATAGAAATTTCTGTGAAATTCTTTCAAAATGCTACTCCAAATACAATTTTAGTTTGATTATAATATAAATGCGGCATGCAAGTAGACTGCACTAAGAACATAAAGAGACTTAATCAAGGATCATTATTCTATTTATTGCTGTTGAAAAGTTTCAATTTCCAACTGCTTAAGTACTTTTCTCTTCCTTTGCTATAAGTACAAACCAGTAGAGTTTCAGTCTCGACAGAGACTTCTGGTTAGATTTCACTGCACGTGCAGTAGGCTACTAGTGTGATATACACATCATTGCATATATGTCAGTAGGAATTATTTCATTTTGTGTTTTAATTGGATTATATTTCATGAAGATTACAGGACCTAAATAATGACAATCGGTAAGTACAAAGTTTTGGTATAGATTTGGGTAAAATACTAGTAGTCTGAAATGCAAACGGTTGGGTTAAAGTTTAAAGGATCAAAGGTCATCCGATGCTTTGACATTCTGAAGAGTTATCCCCCGTTATCAACGTTAGATCCAGAATTTTTTTCTGGGACTGGGAGGGAGGGGGGTTTCCAGACCAGAATTTCCTGAGAAGCAAAAAAAAAAAGAAGTTATGTTTGGGTCCGTTTTCTAAGGTGGAGGGACACTTAGGGCACCGAAAATCATTTTTATTTCCTCCAGTATATATTATAGTCCTGCAGATTCGAGGTTGGGGGGGTGGGGGGGTTGAGAGGGTGATCACCCAATCCACTCCCTGTCCCTGTAATGACAAATGATCATGTGACTCCTAAATAGTTGGAAAGTTTTTCCATTTGACTCTCCATAATTTTATTTCTTGTGTTATTATGTTATGTAAATTTAATGGTATAAAGGTTATGAACCCCTGGAGGTCATTCCCACTCTCCTAATGAGCTGGAAATGTTCACAATATGACTGTATTAAATTAAATAAAAGTGCATTAATGATGAGATTACATGACATTTTATTCATGAATTTGTGTCAACCTATCTTCCTAGAATTAGGAATGAAAATCATTCAGAGATGGACCACATTAAACTATTTGTATAATTTTTTTTTAATGTAATACAAGTACATGTAGTAGTTAGCATACATAAACAAACAGGGGTCTGGGAAGGGGTGAGGGGAAGGATTGAGTTAATATTTCTTTACGTCTTAATGGTCGAAAACTCCTAAAATGAATGTTGACCTCAAATCTAACTTGTCCTCATTATTTTTCAAGTGGTGGTGTCTCCATATGAGTGAAAAATTCCTGAGAGGGATGTTTAACAACAAACAAAATGACATAAAAACACAATATTGATTTGCGTTAAGAAATATGCAGGGGATTTTTTCCATCATAAATCTTCTTCTCAAGAACAGCAAGGGCATTATTGTCTCCCGTTATGGGAAAAGGGAGGGGATGTTAAATCTCATTTGTCTGTCAGTTTGTCCATCTTATTGACAGCTAGTATGTGCATCTGTCACAATAAATTAAACCTTGGTCATAACTTTTGAATAATAAGAGATAGTGCTTTCATATTTCACATGTACATTACCATAAAACTTTCTAAATATACTATGATTTTTTAACCCAAGTGAGACCTTGACCTTAAAGTTTTACCTACTTTCCAAAAAATAACATTTTTTAAATTGATCAATTTGAAAGAGAAAAGAAAGGGCATTCAAATTATACATGTTTATTACATGTGAAAAGACTTTTCAAAGTATATCATGACTTTTGACTCTGTGACCTTGACCTAGAAGTTTAACCTACTTTTCAAAAATATTATATTGTATCTATAAATTTGGATCCAAAAGAGATAGGACTTTCATATTTGACCATGTTGACATGTACATTACCTGCAACAAAATGTTTCAGAGCATGCTATGATTTTTCCCCTTTGACCTAATTTTCAAAAATTGATGTATGATATGGATGCATATTTGACACATAATCTGCCATAAATTTTGGCATCCCATTCACTAAAACACAGAAAGCAGAGGACCACAATTCTTTGAATTTGCTTGTATAATCTTGATAGATGGAAACATCCTCATATAATGTAGATTCAAGTTTTTTATGCCGCACCATGATTAGGAATACATGTATAGTTTTTGTCATGTCCGTCCTCCACCCTTTCATCTGTCTTTCCATCGGGCTCAAAGAAACTTTCTAGATATTTTTATCAAAGTTCATATGTTGATGCATACTGATGTAAATATCCAACTGCAGCAATATTTTTTGACTTTGACTTTTACTTTGACCTTCACTTAAGTTTTCTTTAAAGAGGCCCATTTTTAGACTATTTTGATCTCCTTTAGAAGAAGAGCTCCATATAAAGATATAATAAAATGATCAAATTTTAAAACTAAAATTTATGAAATTTTTCTTTGCCAAATGATAGTTGACAGCTTAAGATATCATATCCCCAAATTTATGTTATAACTGCATGGTGGTTAATAAAAAAATAATTTGTTGACCCCCTAGCCTCCTTAAATTACTGTTTAGCTTTATCTTAAAGAAACCATTCAAGTTGTGTAATGAAACTTCACATGATGATTCATACTTATGTAAGCTTTACAATGCTTCACTCTTTTTTACCTTGACCTATCCTGTGATCTTGTCCTCACTTTTCTAAAATTAATGTCTAGATCAGTTTTGAGTAAACAATTCAAAATATATTTATCAAACTTCATATGCTGATACATACTGCTGAGAGCTATTAATACATCAACTTATTTTGACCTTGAATTTTCCTTTGACCTTGACCTCACGTTTTAAAATATGTGTTTATATAAGTTTTTAAATAAACCATTAATTATAGTTTTATCAAACTTCATATGCTAATAGTAAATTCATACTGATGTAAGCTTTTCAACTGCAACAATTAACATTTTGGCCCTAACCTTTCCTTTGACCTCTCTTTTCTTAGAAAAAGTGTTAAGGTCAGTTTCATTAAATCATTCAAGATATTTTTATCAAACATAATATGCTGATAACTTCATCAAAAACTTCACCTTGCACATTCCTCTGACCTTGACCTCCATCCTTTTTAATTTGTATTTCGCTTAGTTTAAAAGAAATAATTTAAGACATTTTTATGTTTAGTATGCACTTATACATAATTTGGTGAGGATTTATAATCTATATCCAATTTATTTAGATTTTAGTTTCAATTCTAAAGAAACTGTTCAAGATATTTTCAACAAACTTAATACGCTAATACAAATTTTCCTGTAGCATGAGTAATATACATCCAGTGGGACATTCATGTCCTATAGACATATTTCTAGTTTTTCAAATCATAACCTCAAAGGCTAGGTCAGGCCACAATTAGGGATCAAAGTTTTATTTAGGAATAAAAGGAAACAAATCTTCAAAATTCTCCTTTTCAAGAACAACAAGAGCATGATTAATATGGAAAAATTCTTAAGGTGTAGATTCTAGTTTGTACAAATCATGACCCCCTGGGTTAGGCAGGGGCCATTTTTTTCCGGCCCCTTTTTGCCATCCACATGAAAATGCAAAGTTTGAAACCATTTTACACATACACAAAACAAACCAATCATTTTCCAAATGATCATGGTTTAAAGCTAATAAATCAAATATTAGGGAAGTTCTAGAATGCAGGGTGATTAAAAATATCAAATATTTAAAAGAAAAAAAAATATATCCCCATTTGACCCCCTGGGGCAAAATCAACATTCCAAAACCTTACTGCACATGCATGACACCACCAACCATCTCCCCAAAGATGATTAGACTACTGTTTAAAATGTAAGAGGAGTTCAGGGAAGACGGGACTTTTTGCATAAAAAACTTCATTTTTCGACACTCATTTGACCCCTGGGGGCAAAATCAACATTCCAAAACCTTACTGCACATCTACATGACACCACCAACCATCTCCCCAAAGATGATTAGACTACTGTGTAAAATGTAAGAAAAGTTCTGGGAAGATAGGGTTTTTTGCATTAAAAAAACATCATTTTTTCGACCCCCATTTGACCCCCTGGGGCAAAATCAAAATTCCAAAAGTTTATTGCACATCTACATGACACAACCAACCACCTCCCCAAAGATGATTAGGCTACTGTGTAAAATGTAAGAGGAGTTCAGGGAAGACTGGGCTTTTTGCATAAAAAACATCATTTTTCGACCCCCATTTGACCCCCCGGGGCAAAATCAAAATTCCGAAACCTTACTGCACATCTACATGACACCACCAACCATCTCCCCAAAGATGATTAGGCTACTGTGTAAAATGTAAGAGGAGTTCAGGGAAGACGGGGCTTTTTGCATAAAAAACATCATTTTTCGACCCCCATTTGACCCCCCGGGGCAAAATCAAAATTCCGAAACCTTACTGCACATCTACATGACACCACCAACCATCTCCCCAAAGATGATTAGGCTACTGTGTAAAATGTAAGAGGAGTTCAGGGAAGACGGGGCTTTTTGCATAAAAAACGTCATTTTTCGACACCCATTTGACCCCCTGGGGCAAAATCAAAATTCCGAAACCTTACTGCACACCTACATGACACCACCAACCATCTCCCCAAAGATGAATAGGCTACTGTGTAAAGTATAGGAGGAGTTCAGGGAAGAAAAGTGTGACAGACGGACGGACGGACGGACATGAGTAACAACAATATACCCGAACTTTCTTTAGAAAGTGCGGGTATAAAAATGTAGATCAAACTCCAAGGTCAAAGGTAAACATTTTAGTAGCTGCAATAATGTAGCCCTCTCCGATTTTTTTTAATCTGATGTTTTCTGGATTCTCTCAAAAAAAAAAAAAGAAAAAAAGAAAAAGGGAGAGGGCTACATTATTGCAGCTAACATTTTAGGTACTACCTGGAGGTAGCCATGTCTCAAGAAATATAAAAGCCCTAGGACCAATTGTTCTAAAGTTATGGCCAAATTAGAAATTTTCCAAAACAGGTAGAACTCAATGGTTAAGGTCAAAAGTCTAAAAGTGTTAAAATCAAAAGAAAGTTTCTATAACAAGGAATACGTCTGTAAAACATGAAAGTCCTATTACCAACCGTTCAAAAGCTATGACCAGTGTTTGATATTTTATAAAATGGGTCAAATTTAAAAAAAAGAAACAATAGATACTGTGAGCAATGAGCTCACTAAGTGATACACCCGCATCTTACATGGTTATAATGGGAAAGTTCAAGTTTGCTCTGGGAAACCAGACATAAAAGTCAGTTGAAAAACTAAAATAAGAGATGTACAATGGCATTTTTTTTTTAAAGAAGCTACGAAAGTACCATTAAATTTTATTCAGTAGTATAGGAGGATTTGCGGATAAGAGATGGGTACCCTTCAATATTTAAAGGTGCATGGACACAGATTTGAATTTAATATTTTCTGTGTATTTCAACTCATATGTTTGAATAGCATTTCACACAAAAATATAATAAAAATCTTTTCATCTAAGAGTTATTAAATATTATTTTTAGACGGATTTGCTTTCTAACATTTCTAATCTGAATATAATTATTTTTCTGGATTAAAGTTTTAATATTTTTCATTAATACACAACAAGATTGCCACTTTTCCTAAGTATTAAGAATAAAAGTAAAATTTGTAAGAGTGCAAGGATGTGTCAAACCCATCCAAAAATTTGAAGTTTCAATGACTTCAAGATGAAATAATACGCAAGTTTCGAGATTACTTCCCTTGATGCGCTCTTTTGTCGCGGAGGTGAGTTTCGTTTCCGCGTAAACCGGAAGGTGGGACAGTTTACATTGGATACATCGCTGTGAATATCGCAATGCCCGTTTACCACTGTTGTGTGCCGGGATGCACGTCATCTACACGAAAACAGTTAAATTTATCAAAGTACCCTCATCTTCAGAATGTAAAATTTTTCTCTCTACCAAAAAAATCGGACAAAATTAAACGAAATAAATGGATAAATATGATTCGACGAGAAAGAGGATGGAGGCCCAACAAATATACTAGAATATGTTCACTTCATTTTGATAGCGGCTGTGACACGCCAACGCTTTTTCCGTACAACAACTTTAAAGAGACGTCTAAGAAAAGGTTTGTACAATCATCAAATCTTCTTTTTACAATTGAAAGTATTTATAAAAATTTGACAAACCTACTTGAATCGATCATGATCCATTTCTAGATTTCAATACAAGGGTCCTACTTGAAAGGTATTGTTAACAAACATATACTGTATGATACTCATGCGCAATAAAATCATAGACAAACTAGATGCTGTCATGAGACAGTAATACCCGCACTAAGGTGTTTGCCTCTAAATGCACACTTCTTCATATTGGGCTTTACCACGGAAAAAGTCAATATAATTCAATAATTTACAAAATACATGTATTCTTCAAATTGAGCATAATATGCTCAGGTGACCATGTAGCTGCAGATCTGCAGCGTTATGGTTTTATATATTTGTCTTTGACCATAACGCTACAGATCCCCATATGCAAAAAAGGTGCAATTTACAGCGCAATATTTTTTTGCGCACTTTTGGGCAGAATTTCTCCATTTTCTAGCATTGGTCAATCAACTACCTTTCATTCCCTAATTTTAGACACATTCTGTAGTCAAAATGTATATTTTGTCCACCTCTCAGCCATTTATAGTCATCTCTACAGGCAATAAACCCGCTTGATTTGAATTTTATGCAATCTAACAAATAATTTTAATCAAGCGAGTTTATCTCGTGTAGAGACGAATATAAAACGTTTGGAGATGGATAAAATATACAGATTAGTTAAATAATGTGCCTAGAATTAGGGGGTGAAAGGTAGTAAATTGACCGATGCTGGAAAGTGAAGAAATTCTCCCCAGAAGTGCGCAAAAAAATATTGCACCGTAAATTGCACCTTTTTTGCATTACAGGATCTGTAGCTTTATGGTCAAAGACTAATATATAAAACCATAACGCTATACAGATCTGCAGCTAGTGACCATGTTACCCATGGGCCTCCATCTTATAGGTATTTCATATTCTTTATTCATTACCAGTCGGAAATTAGACAACAGAATTAAATTAATGATGTAAATTAGGTTTGATAAGGGGGGGGGGGGGGGGCGGCACATAATTGGAACTTTTAAATATATTTTCTCATATAGATTAACAACAAATAATATTATTCAAATTAGTGTAAAGCGTTTTTGATGAATTTTTCAAAATGTGCAAAGTTTATTTATATTTGATTAGGCAGAAACTTCTTGAAAGCTGCCATATACACAATCAATTTAGTCAACCCCGACCCCTCTCCCATCAACACACACACACAAACACACCTTATTTGCCTGTTTTTGGAAATAGGCCTAGATGGCAAAGTTAAAATAAAACATGTTTTGTAAATGATAATTTTCAATTTGTTCTTGCACTATACATGTATCTGAACACCTGCATCACACTGGGCTTGCGTCACGTACCCAACTTAAGTACTAGTTTTACCACTGGCATTATCATTTTAGATTTCACTGCACGTGCAGTAGGCTACTAGTGTGCATCATTGCATATAGGCTATGTCAGTAGGAATTATTTTATTTTGTGTTTTAACTGGATTATATTTCATGAAGATAACAGTGCCTAAATAATGACAATCGGTAAGTACAAGTTTTGGTATAGATTTGGGTAAAATAGTCTGAAATGCAAACGGTTAGGTTCAGCATCGGATGACCTTTGATCCTTTAAACTTACAATAGACGAATTTCACAATCTGAAGAGTTATCCCCCGTTATCAACGTTACATTCAGTTACAAGATCAGAATTTTTTTTCTGGGAGGGAGGTGGGGGAGGGGGGGTTTCCAGACCAGAATTAGCCTGGTTCCCTGTCCCTGTTTTGCTTTATATACTCCGCGTCACTAGGGCCAGGTGGAGTACAATGGAATCCACCTGGCTCTCCTGCCTTGGCAAGGATGAGACAGGGGACCAGGCTAGACCAGAATTTCCCGAGAAGCAAAAAAAAAGAAGTTATGGTTGGGTCTGTTTTCTAGGGTGGAGGGACACTTAGGGCATCCAAAGTCATTTTTATTTCCTCCAGTATATATTATAGTCCTGCAAATTCCAAGGGGGGGGGGTGGGTGTTGAGGGGGGGATCTCCCAATCCACTTCCCTGTCCCTGTAATGACAAATGATCATGTGACTCCTAAATAGTAGGAAACTTTTTCCATTTCACTATATATAATTTTGTTTCTTGTGTTATTATGTTATGTAAATTTAATGGTATAAAGGTTATGAACCCCTAGAGGTCATCCCCACTTTCCTAATGAGCTGAAATGTTCACAATATGACTGCATTAAATTGAATAAAAGTGCATCAATGATAAGATTACTTGACATTTTATTCATGATTTTGTTTCAACCTATCTTCCTAGAATTAGGAATGAAAATCATTCAGAGACGGACCACATTAAACTATTTGTATAAACATTTTTTTTAAATGTAAAAACAAGTAGTAGTTTGCATACATGAACATTGAACAGGGGTCTGGGAAGGGGTGAGGGGAAGGATCGAGTTAATATTTCTTTATATACGTCTTAATGGTTGAAAACTCCTAAAATGAATGTTGACCTCAAATCTAACTTGTCCTCATTATTTTTCAAGTGGTGGTGTCTCCATATGAGTGAAAAATACCTGAGAGGGATGTTTAACAACAAACAAAATGACATAAAAACACAATATTGATTTGCGTTAAGAAATATGCAGGGGATTTTTTCCATCATAAATCTTCTTCTCAAGAACAGCAAGGGCATTATTGTCCCCCATTTTGGGGAAAGGGAGGGGACATTAAATCTCATTTGTCTGTCAGTCTGTCCATCTTATTTACAGCTAGTATGTGCATCTGTCACAACAAATTTAACCTTGGTCATAACTTTTGAATAATAAGAGATTGTGCTTTCATATTTGACATGTGCATTACCACAAAACTTTCTAAATACACTATGATTTTTTAACCGAAGTGAGACCTTGACCTTAAAGTTTTACCTACTTTCCAAAAAATAACATTTTAAATTGATCATTTTGAAAGAGAAAAGAAAGGGCATTCAAATTATACATGTTTATTACATGTGAAAAGACTTTTCAAAATATATCATGACTTTTGACTCTGTAACCTTGACCTAGAAGTTTAACCTACTTTTCAAAAATATTATATTGTATATATAACTTTTGATTCAAAAGAGATAGGACTTTCATATTTGACATGTACATTACCTGCAACAAAATGTTTCAGAGCATGCTATGATTTTTCCCCTTTGACCCAATTTTCAAAAATTGATATATGATAGGGGGTGCATATTTGACACACAATCTGCCATAAATTATGGCATCCCATTCACTAAAACACAGAAAGCAGAGGACTACAATTCTTTGAATTTGCTTGTATAATCTTGATAGATGGAAACATCCTCATATAATGTAGATTCAAGTTTTTTATGCCACACCATGATTAGGAATACATACATGTATAGTTTTTGTCATGTCTGTCCTCCACCCTTCCATCTGTCTTTCCATCGGGCTCAAAGAAACTTTCTAGATATTTTTATCAAAGTTCATATGTTGATGCATACTGATGTAAATATCCACCGGCAGCAATATTTTTTGACTTTGACTTTTCCTTTGACCTTCACATAACTTTTCTTTAAATTAGTGTTTAGCTTTATTTTAAAGAAACCGTTCAAGTTGTGTAATGAAACTGCACATGATGATACATACTGATGTAAGCTTTACAATGCTTCACTCTTTTTTACCTTGACCATTCCTGTGACCTTGACCTCTCTTTTCTAAAATTAATGTCTAGAGCAGTTTTGAATAAACAATTCAAGATATATTTATCAAACTTCATATGCTGATACATACTGCTGAGAGCTATTAATACATCAACTCATTTTGACCTTGTATTTTCCTTTGACCTTGACCTCACTTTTTAAATTATGTGTTTATCTAAGTTTTAAATAAACCATTAATTATAGTTTTATCAAACTTCATATGCTAATAGTAAATTCATACTGATGTAAGCTTTTCAACTGCAACAACATTTTGGCCCAAACCTTTCCTTTGACCTCTCTTTTTTTTTAGAAAAGGTGTTAAGCTCAGCTTCATTAAATCATTCAAGATATTTTTATCAAACATAATATGCTGATATGTATTAGTGAAGCTACTCACCTGCATCAAAAACTTCACCTTGCACATTCCTGTGACCTTGACCTCCATCCTTTTTAATTTGTATTTCGCTTAGTTTTAAAGAAATGATTTAAGACATTTTTAAAACGTCATATTTCGACCCCCATTTGACTCCCCAGGGCAAAATCAAAATTCCAAAACCCTGCTGTACATCAACATGACACTACCAACCATCTCCTAAAAGTTGATTAGGCTACTGTGTAAAATGTAAGAGGAGTTCAGGGAAGACGGGGCTTTTTGCATAAAAAACGTCATATTTCGACCCCCATTTGACTCCCCAGGGCAAAATCAAAATTCCAAAACCCTGCTGTTCATCAACATGACACTACCAACCATCTCCTAAAAGTTGATTAGGCTACTGTGTAAAATGTAAGAGGAGTTCAGGGAAGACGGGGCTTTTTGCATAAAAAACGTCATTTTTCGACCCCCATTTGACCCCCCGGGGCAAAATCAAAATTCCGAAACCTTACTGCACATCTACATGACACCACCAAATATCTCCCAAAAGATGATTAGCCTACTGTGTAAAATGTAAGAGGAGTTCAGGGAAGACGGGGTTTTTTGCATAAAAAACGTCATTTTTTGACCCCCATTTGACCCCCGGGGCAAAATCAAAATTCCGAAACCTTACTGCACATCTACATGACACTACCAACCATCTCCCAAAAGATGATTAGCCTACTGTGTAAAATGTTAGAGGAGTTCAGGGAAGACGGGGCTTTTTGCATTAAAAACATCATTTTTTGACCCCCATTTGACCCCCCGGGGCAAAATCAAAATTCTGAAACCTTACTGCACATCTACATGACACCACCAACCATCTCCCAAAAGATGATTAGCCTACTGTGTAAAATGTAAGAGGAGTTCAAGGAAGACGGGGCTTTTTGCATAAAAAACATCATTTTTCGACCCCCATTTGACCCCCCGGGGCAAAATCAAAATTCCGAAACCTTACTGCACATCTACATGACACCACCAACCATCTCCCAAAAGATGATTAGCCTACTGTGTAAAATGTAAGAGGAGTTCTGGGAAGACGGGGCTTTATGCATAAAAAACGTCATTTTTCGACCCCCATTTGACCCCCCGGGGCAAAATCAAAATTCCGAAACCTTACTGCACATCTACATGACACCACCAACCATCTCCCAAAAGATGATTAGCCTACTGTGTAAAATGTAAGAGGAGTTCAGGGAAGACGGGGCTTTTTGCATAAAAAAGTCATTTTTCGACCCCCATTTGACCCCCCGGGGCAAAATCAAAATTTCGAAACCTTACTGCACATCTACATGACACCACCAACCATCTCCCAAAAGATGATTAGCCTACTGTGTAAAATGTAAGAGGAGTTCAGGGAAGACGGAGCTTTTTGCATAAAAAACATCATTTTTCGACCCCCATTTGACCCCCCGGGGCAAAATCAAAATTCCGAAACTTTACTGCACATCTACATGACACCACAAACCATCTCCAAAAAGATGATTAGCCTACTGTGTAAAATGTAAGAGGAGTTCAGGGAAGAAAAGTGTGACAGACGGACGGACGGACATGAGTAACAACAATATACCCGAACTTTCTTTAGAAAGTGCGGGTATAAAAAGTCAATCTTTTATGTAAAAAATTAAGTGTAAAAAATTAAGTAAATAAATTTTTGTTTCAATCCTCATCTAATCCATGCATGTAAGTTCATATGATTTATAATATACATGGATTTTTCTTAAAAAGCAAGGTCCACACTTATCCAGTATAGTCTAGTCTATAAATTTATTTTATTTAGAATAATAAAATTTATATTACAGAACAACTTGTAACTCCAGCAACACAGCCCAGCCTGTTAATGATAGATTTGCACCAGAGAGGGAACATTGTGACATATCCACAGAAACTTCAGATGACTTCTGTATATATGAAGATAACTCAATTCCATACATTGGTGAAATAGAGGTGTCTGAAGCAAACTCTAATGGTACAAATTTATTCTGATCAGATATTATTAAGATAGATATCAAAATTTTTAATATATTTTTGTGTGAAATGCTATTAACATATGTAAGTCGTGATATCATACAGAAAATACTAACTTTAAATCTGTGTCCATGCACCTTTAAGAAAGAATGGCCGTGTCCTTGTTTTGCTCTAGGCTGGGAAACCCAAAACAGGTGTCGGATCAGATGCAAAATGGCAATATGTTATAAAGATCCTGTGAGAGGCTTATGAGGAGAGTAGCGTATCAGAAACCCTTGGTTAGTGATGATGTGAGAGTCTCATTAAATTTCATTCGATCAGTGGTAAAAAAAAAATGTGCATGGAGATGGATTAAGACACGGGTATTCCAAAGCGTAACAAAAGTACAGCTAGACGCACGGACAGACGGACATCTCCAATCACAATATACCCTCCCGCTTTTTAGGCGGGGTATAATTATACCCAAGAAAACGTCTTGTTACAATGAATACATGTACATTTGTAAAGTGCAGTAGTATATGAAAGATATGACCATAGTGTTTTTTGCAAAAGTGGGTCAAGGTCAAGAGGTCAAATATGTTGGTATCCAAAGAAAGGTCCCTTCACAAGTAATACACAAAGCCTATCTCAGTCAGAAGTTATAGGCTACATGTATGTTAAAGTTTTTTGGGATGGATAGACGGACAGGACAAGATTATATACCCCACATCTCTTATTACTGGGCCATAAGAAACTAGTTTTAATTGTAACGGGGACTGTTACAGATGTTCCCAAAATGCTCCCGAACTCCCTTTTTTGTGCCATATTCCTGTAAGACTTTTTTTAATATGCTCTGTATCGAAGGATTTAATTAAATAATTATAAAAGCTACAATGATATCAACTATATGTCATTTAACGCATTGCACGCGGACGCACGTGCATGCACGATGATCATGGCATGTGGTCTAAACTCTAAATCATTAACATATCTTTATATCCTGGGAATCAATAAAAAATCAAAGAAATATAAATGTTACATTTTAAAAAAAATGGTAATTTTACGGATTGCACGCGCGCGCACGTGCACGCATGCATGTCTTTGCATTCAATTTTGAATTAGTATAATATATATGAATTCATTACACTTATTCATATTGTCTTTCTGATAGTTTTCTATTCATCAATAAAAATATGCATTATTTTAAAGAATGGGGTCGCTGTTGATTGGCATTCAATAGGAATCTGGGCGTACTTGAAAAATGAACATTTTATCGACATGTCACATGTGTTTATTAAATATGTTTTTATTAATTGGGTTCCTGTCCATATGGAAAGGAATACCCCGGTATATTTTCCCGATAGTGAATTTTGATTTGCTAAAAAAATAACTTGAAAATTGGCAAGATCAGACATTTGGTACAAAATGGTACTCTTTTAACAAGTTTTTTCTAGATTTTTTTCTATCTCTGGGTTTTCTCTCCATGATTTTGAAACGTTATTTGTGTGCATTTTAATTCAAAGAAACGAATATACATTTGTAAAATATGAAGAGAAGACCCAGAGACCATAAAAAGTAACTCCCCCCCCCCCCCCCCCAAAAAAAAAAATCCAACTGTTTAAATGTGGTGCTTCTTCGTTTCAGTGTACCAAATCAGTTTAAGTTTTTGAAATTTAGATATTTGAACTAATATATCAACATTCTAAAACTCAAAATCATTTTAGAAATTTGAATTGCTAAGTGTTACACGGACCATTGTTGTTGATGAAAATCAATGTTTGGAATTTAAAAAAAAAAGGTGGTGAAACGGTGAAATTTGGAGCAGAGGGATCTTTCAACTTAAAAGCTAACATTATTGTACTTTTTAAAGAAAATCATTATTATTTAATGTACTGATTATATTAAAATTTAGTCCGTTATTAATTAAATTTTACATTTGAAAATTTCTTCAAGTCATTGATTGATAACTAAATTCATTGTTCTAAAATTATTTAGAGAAGAAGATATTTTCATACGCTGCCATTCCGCACGTAGTTCATGTTAGATTTCAAGTTCAAATTTTCTATTTAAAGTTGTACAACTGTGAGGAGAAAAGAAAAATATGATATTTTAAATTTCTTACATTAAAAATGAGGAATTGTACTTTGAATAGTTCATCGATAATCCCTCCTTAAAATTATAACTTCCTTGTTCATGCATTGAGATATAAAGTATGTCAGCAATGTCTCGGATGGCGGTCATTGCTCTAACCTGTACACTAGTTCTGTTGGATGTTCATGGGCAATATTGGAGCCGGAGTTGTAGGCTATAAAATCAAGCTTTCCTTCAAATAGTAATATATTCATCTGTAGTTAGAAATGATTCAGATATCGTTGATAATGTTTTCGTTTACAGATCAAGTGAGCTTCAGTGATAATCGACGAGTTTATTACCATGGGGATATAATACAGTGCACTGGTAAACGACGGATTTGGCACCCATTTTATCGGTTTTCTGATAGGTATGAAATAGCTGATATTGATATTGTTATCCAACAATATCTGACAAACGGAACACGTGTGGAATTAACGTCATGTCCATTTAGTGACGGTTACCGATGTTCGGCCCATCTCATCGACGACGGATGTAGAGAAGTGAATGTAGCATGTTCAGTTACAAAAAATGAGACGGAGTTTGATAAAATATCAAGGGAGATTGTTATGACCAGTAAATATCATATTTGTATCATCTTTGTCAAATCTTCAATGCTTATATTAATGCACACGTCTCTTTCTCTAAAAAATGACATCTGATTTTTTTTTATGTAGGCAGACCATCCATTAAAGCTTTTCACATTCACTATAAAAATGTGAGTAGTGACAATTACACACAAGTTTTCCCAACGGGAAGTTTAATAGAGTTGATTTGCAGTGGAGATTGATTGATTGATTGTATACTGTTTTACGTCCCTCTCCAGAATATTTCACTGATATGGAGACGTCACCATTGCCGGTGAAGGGCTGCAAATTTGGGCCTATGCTCGGCACTCAGGGCCACTGAGCAGGGAGGGATCTTTATCGTGCCACACCTGCTGTTACACGGGGCCTCGGTTTATACGGTCTCATCCGAAGGACCGCCCCATTTAGTCGCCTTTTACGACAAGCAAGGGGGTACTGAGGACCTATTCTAACCCGGATCCCCACAATTGTAAAAAGAAAAGTTTATGAGGTAAGAAATACAAATACCTTAATTATCATAGATACTGTATAAGTACTTTGACTGGTATCAAAGATTTGTGATTATAAAGGCAAAAATGGAAGTCTTAGTAGACTTGATTTAATGATTAAAGAAGAAACTGCAGCCTTCATTTTCAACCCTTTTTTGGGATGTCAAGTGTTTGAATTTACTAGGTAGAGGTAAATGCTAAATTTAAAACATGATTAGTTATCATGTTGTAAATTACAATCAAACGATTAGTCATCTTATTGTAAATAACGATCCAGTGATTAGTTATCATGTTGTAAATTACAAAACGATTAGTCTTATTATTGTAAATAACGATCAAGTGATTAGTTATCATGTTGTAAATTACAATCAAACGATTAGTCATCTTATTTTAAATAACGATCCAGTGATTAGTTATCATATGTTGTAAATAATGATCTAATGTTTAGTTATCATATGTTGTAAATAATGATCTTATAATTAGTTATCATATATTGTAAATAATGATCCAATGATTAGTTATATCATATGTTGTACATAATGATCCAATAATTAGTAATCAAATGTTGTAAATATTAAATAACTATTCAATGATTAGCCATCATGTTGTAAATAACAATCCAATGTTAAGTAATAATGTTGTAAATAACGATCGAATGGTTAGTCATCATATTGTAAATAATGATCATTATTTATGTTGTAAATAAAAATCCAATGATTAGTTATCATGTGTTGTAAATAACTATCCAATGATTGGTTATCAAGTTGTTGTAACTAACTATCCCATGTTAAGTTATTTTGTTGTAAATAACCATCCAATGTTTACCTTTTATATTGTAAATAACGATCGAATGGTTAGTCATCATGTTGTAAATAGCGATTTAATGATTAGTTATCTTGTAAATAATGATCTAATGATTAGTTATCAGATGTTGTAAATAGCGATCCAATGAATAGTTATCATGTTGCAAATAACGACGCAATGATAAATAATCATGTTGTAAATAGCGATCCAATTTTTGCTTATCTTGTTGTAAATAAAAATCCAATGTTTACCTTTCTTGTTTTAAATATCGATCCATGTTTAGTTATCATGTTGTAAATAACGATCCTATGTTTACCTATCTTTTTAGCAAATAACGATCCAATGTTAAGCTATCTTGTTGTAAATAACGATTCAATGTTTACATTATGTTGTAAATAACTATCCAATGCCAAGTTATCATGTTGTAAATTTTGCCTTTCAGACCTCTCCATCTAGTGCATTCAATATGTGCAATATTAAAGGAACCATCTCACGAAAACAATAAATCATACCCCTCCACGAAAATAAATATTTTAATGTTCGATTTCCTCATTTTTTTGTAACAAAAATTTGTTGTTATATGTTCATATTAATGTTACACGTACATGATATGTTAGGTTCAAAATATGGGTGGGTATAGGCTTATAGGGAATCACAAAAAGTAAAATAACCAAATCTGCAATGCCCTTCAGACCATGTTTGATAAACTGAAATTCATTCATCGTCGTATTTTAGCCAAGGTTAACATTCCAAAGCCTGTATTGCAATTTTCCTTTCTTTATATGAAAAGTACTACTAGGGTAATTACTTAATTGAAAGTATCTCATCCACAAGGTTAAATAATTTATAGTAGGTGGAAATATTATTCATAGATTTATGATTTGATGAATTAAAATGCCTAATGGTGATGTCCGATACTTGTATATAGAACTTTTTTTCAAAATAAATGTGAACACTTGAAAGCATATTTATATTCAGTACGCTGGTATTTGAAGATTAGATGAATTTTGTCTCTAAAGTTTTCTTTTCGTGGTTGTAGAATTTAACATTTCGCTGGAAGAATGGTTTTATGAAAATGCAAAATCCGCCTACAATAAAAACAACCAGTATTTCCAATGAAAAATGCAAAACCGAGCAAACAGTATCTGCCTTTTTGTACTTGAAAGATGAACAATTGGACAAAGAAATAAATTGTCAAACTACTTATTGGCGATTGTTTTGGAAAGGAACAACTCGGAAATCTATAAATATAAAAACAAAACCAGGTAATAGAATAATTACAATGCTACATGTATTTTTGTATTTGTATATAATATGTAAGACACACGACATTGAAACCTGCCGATTTGGATTGTGCTACATGTATGCATGAGAGTCAGTAGACTGATTTTACATTTTCAATATCATTTAAGAGATGCTTAATAAAACTTTCGCCATTCATTGTTTAATACAGATGATCTTAACACTTCACGTAGGTGGATGTGCTTAATATAATAAGACAATATAAATTATTGACTCTGCTCTTATAAGCTTGCCTAAGCTGAAAGCCCTAGTGATTTTACCTATTACTTTTTGTTCATATATCGTTAAGTTTTCAGATTTTTGAATTTTTCTACATAGAACACGTTCGGCATTTATCATTAAAACTTGCCACTACGTATCCTTTGATACGTTTTAAAAAGATGATTTAATTTGAATCATGGTTTTAAAAAGTTAGAATACATGTGATAACCTGCCCTGAGAAAATAGATTTTCAATGTTTTTATTTTGTATTTTTAATTCCTGGAAAAAAATCTCTTTTATCAAAGGGTACGTTGTCAGTAATATTTTTTCTTACACATTCGATAAAATTAAGTTATTGAATAAATTTGACTTATTAATTGTTTTAGGTCACCTTAGCTGAAAGCTAAAGTTAGCTTTCCTGATAACCTTTTGTACTTTGTCTGTCCGTCTGTAAATTTTTCACGATTTCGTCTTTTTCTCAAGAACCATCGGACCAATTTTAACTAATGTCGGTACAAAGCATTTTTGGGTTAACGGAAATTTGATTTGTTAAAATGAAGGCCGTGTCTTCTTCCGAGGGGAGATTATTGAGAAAAGACAAAAATAGGAAGGGGTCATTCATAAGTCTTCTTCTCAATAACCACTGGGCAAAAAGAGTTAAACTTACAAGGAAGCATCCATGGTTATTGTAGATTTTAAATTGTTTAAATCATACCCCAGGAACAGAATGGAATCACAAAAGGGAATCCAAGTTTCATTTTGAAATATGTTGCTTTAAAAAACTCATTTCAAGATCCACTGGTCCAGGTAAGCATAATTTTATGTGAAAGCGTAAAAATGATGTCGCGCTTGGTGCTGGATTAAGTCTTCGAAATTCTTACCTGAATTGCAAAAAGTCTAGATTTCAAAAATACCTTACTTCTCTATCAAGTACATGTGCTCAAGTAGTTGACATCTATATATTTTTTTATATTGAGGTCAAAAGGTCATAGGCCAATGTCGTCAAATTATACATTCTACCTGTGTGTAAAACTTTCATACCTCAGGCTCAGCAATATGTCAAGACTGAGGGTTTTGAGCATTTGCAATAAAAATGACATGACTCCCTATGGCCCTGCCCAACATTCTCAAAGTGTCCCTCACCACCTTTGGCCCCCTCTGGATCCGCTCTTCTTTCTCTGAATTAGCTTGTATTTCTTTCTTCTGGCAAGAGAGAAACCAAATCCTGGGTCCTGTGGTTGTTATAACAGATGAGTTGGAGGATAGATCACTCCAATCTTTGACATGCAAGACTACAACTGATATCCTTAACTCAACAGAGGTAAACTTGACATCACTAAATGAATCAAGTCAGATATCAAAAGAATTTTAAAAAAACTATATTGCAAGATATGGTAGTAATCTTTACCAAAAAAATATCGATACTTCTTCTATGATCTTAAATTTCATATATGTATGTATTTATTTTTCATACATTTTAAGTTATTTATTATTCTAATTTTAGATATTACCATTTGTTACAGGACATTCAGTGGTGCATCAGAAAAGAAAATAACACGCGGTATGTCCCTCTTCCACTTCAAGAAGATCCAAACATTGAAATATTTAATAGATCAACCGAAAAGACAATTAAAAGCAGTGTTCTTTATCAGTTACTGAAAAGCGATGAAAATGTGGAAATTATCTGTGAAACTAACCATTCCAGAACCTGTGGATCAGGCACATTAAGAGGCACGGTTCTTCTAAACTCAGAACCGATCAAAGCACGAAATTTACTTCAAAGTAAGAATTTCGCTGTTCAAATACATAAAATTGCAAGTAATAACTTTGTCATGTTTCAAAAATTAAAAATTCAGTCCATGATACAAAATAACATTTGTTTTTATCGTTTTTTAAATGTCTTTCATTCTGATTTTGGAAATCGTAAAACATATCAAACATCTTATCTGCCAATCAATCAGGGGACTACTAGTAATATAAAATTAAATTTAAATCAGATGATTCACATTTTGTGACTGATATATACTTCACATTGATTATTCATTATAGTTATTTTGAATTACAGATAATACAAATGTTACTTTGGAGCAATCAGATCAGTTAGATAATACATGTCCTACTACAGATGAAACAAACACTATGCTCTATGCCTCAGCTGGTGTGATGACTGCTGGTATAATTATCCTTGTATCAGGAGTCTTTGCTTTTTGCAAAGCGAAGAAAAGAGGTAAATGGACAACACTATAATTTGTCCTGTATGATAATGAAAATAAAAAGCAATGTTCACTTAATGCATAAAATGGCCCTTTGCTTACATCAGTAATTTGACTGTCACCATCTTTCCCATTTCATATATCAAAATAAAGTTGAGACTTAGTGCTTTCATTTCTTACAATAAAATTTCTTATTGAGAATCCACGAATTGGAAAGCAGGCTTTGAGAAAATGCAATGTTCTTAAATTTTGCAAAACGTGCATAGTTGGCTACCTTTAGCAAAGAATTAAAATATGAGCACAACCCATGATACAAAAAAAAAACAAAAAAAAAAAAACAAAAAAAAACGTTTTTTGATCTACAGAAACAGATCTTTTATTATGTATTTGCATATTTTGAATCAGAGGTTGTTCTGTATATAAATATTGAAAAAAAAATACTTCGATTTTAGGCCATTTTGGGAAAATGACGCAATTTATGATGTCATAATGCATTGACTATAGGGAAAATTACGTCATGTTTAATAGATTCACATTCACCGAGAGTCCAAGTGATAAATAATGCATTTTTGGCCTATACTGAGCCATTTTGATATTTAAGAAATTTTCAGAACCAAAAAAGGCCCAAAGTGGATCATGCTATTTTGCTATCTGAATATTATATTTTAATAAGGTTATCGTTAAAGAGAAAAAAGGATAAGACCATTTTTTAAATAAGCAATACAAACGTTGAAAAGGGCTTACACACGAATCCCTGGAAAATCTAGAGGTTGGTTCAGGTGCCTCGGGGGGAGTTAGCATTTTCTGTTGACCGGTCACATCCGCCTTGAACACTTTCTATTGATCAGATAGACAGAACATTTTGTAGTCGAATTGAGTATATAAACAAAGGCCTAACAATTTGTAAGAACATGTGAGCAAAATATGGCCTAATGATGGGATATATTTGTAACAAGGTCAGTAAAACGACAATAGAATCTACAAAAGGTTTTTAAACGAGTTTGCTGAAATCTCTATAACAGAGAGATGACAAAAACCTTTTTAGGATGGAATAGGTTGGGAGATTGCTTGATTGTACGTGTATGTTGTTTTACATCTTGTTCGAAAATTTATCACTTTTATAGAGACGTCACTACATGTATAGACCAGCGAAGGGCTTTTAATTAAAACCTTTAAACAGCACTCCAGCCCATAGAGCAGTGAAGGTTTTTTATTGTGTAAACGTCTATCGTGACAACGGGTATCAGTTTTTAAGAGTAATCCGAAGAACCCGCAACTTTCACTTCAAAGATCCAAGCACTTGGTGAAAGAGCAGTTGCATAAAGCAATATGAGCTGCATTTTTGAGAATTTTATTTTAAAATTGTGTTATTATGATTAATTTGGATGTGATTTAAACCCTTATGATCAATAAAAACACAATAAAGTTTAAACATGTTTCAGAAGAAATTTTTATGTACAATCGAATATACAGTATTATATAAGAAATCATTTATTGTACAACACGACAATAATGCAATTTTGCTTCAATAAAAGCTGATAAAGAGTTCTTCTATCGCAAATATGAACAGCAGAAGTTTATCAATGTTTCACTTTTCTGTCATTGAAATAGTTAATTACAATTTTGCAACAAAATTTTCCGATGTCATACATCCAGCTCATATTGCTTTAAATTTTTTATCGACTTAGTTCAGTTGCGGCCTTGATACGAACACGCGAGTTTCCCATCACGAAACGAGCGCTCTACCGAATGAGCCACCGTGACGGCAATTGTTTGGGAGACGTAAACATCAAATGTGATAACGAAAAAAATAAAGAAAGTGGGGATGGAAAAAGTTGTCCGACTTGCTAAAATTAACCCAGTTACATTTTTTTAAATACTAATTGTGTAGGTAATGATGGTATTCTTTTTTTATTTGTACCGGTATTTCTTATCCTGTCAAAACTTTCTCAAATATCATATAATACTTTCAATATATTTTTTTGATAACTCAATATTGATTTTAAAAATTTTAGTGAAATTCTTTTTACATACCTTTCAAAAGAAGTCACGGTTAAACATTTTCATTAATTTTTGCTTATCAGTAAGAGAATGTAAAAATTTTGTGTTGATATTTTTTTTATCAAAAATAATTCATTTGAAAAATACATTTTAAAAGCTAATATACTTCGAGAGCATAAGCAGGTACATATTTTACTATATTTTTTATTTGGTAGGATTTGTCTTAGAGTGCATATAAAGAATAAACAGTGTAGTAAAGATAAACCAAATTTTAATGAGTTTATGTTTTAGTTACGCTGTCTTTTATTTTTTTTTTTGGGGGGGGGGCGTTCTTAGCTGCTTGGGGGGGGGGGGGGGGGGGCAGAAATTGTTCACATTAAAATGTACTTATTATAAAACTCTGATAAATGTATCTTTGACTGCACATGTACACTTATGAATATTTCATTATCATTTTTAGTGAAAAATGAAACCAGTACTTCATCGTAAGTATTTTTGTTTCCTACCTATACTAGACAAACAATACTTAGCGCCACATAATATGCTTATATTTGTTTGACGAATCAGCTCATGTTAATCTAATTTGTATTTTGTCAAGTGTAGTCAAATAAGCAAATGGACGATCTTGCAAATGAACTGTCATTTACTGAACGTTTTTATTATCTTGGGTAAAAAATTATATTTTTATCGCTTTGCAGGATTTTTTCACTCTGATATATTATTAGAGTTTTTTTCTTGGAAAATATCCCCCTACTGAAGCAAGTTCTAAATTTAAAAAAAAATGATAATAAAATTTCATCTCATTTTTAAATTAATACAAGCTAAGGAAACATGAAAATAAGAAAGTTTTAATTCATTTCCATAAAAAAAGCTTCAGCATTTTTTTTTTTACTTTTTCCATAAAAAGTTGACGCTTTAGTCAATTTATTTTTCAGGTTTTACCTTTAAATTACTTCTTTTTTACTCTGATTAAAGATATCAACTTTATTTCATGAATTACCTTATCAACATAAATATACCCTCTTGATGCCTTACATTTCAGTTTGAATGCTGCTGCGGATAAATCTAACATGCCAAAAGCAAATGCATACAGTTCTGTCGGAAACAATCCAGTCTCACACGAGCATCAGAATCAAATATCATCTGGCGGCCAAACCTATTCGAATGCCCCAGTTCACACAAGGGGAGCAACTATCGGTGTTTATGAATTAACTGATGGCAGTAATGATGGGGAAATGTATGAACCAGTAGTATTACATGATTATGATCCACATGTTTATGAAGGAAAACTCCAAACTGATGAAGTTTATGAAGATGTGTAAACATGAGGAAAATATAAAGAAGCATACATTAAAAGCACAAAAATCAGTTCAATTCTTCTCAAAATAATTTATTAAAGCGAGTGACTGCTTTTCGAAACATAAATTTGACATACATATGTATATACTTCTTAGTCATTTACAAACCATATGTCGAATCCTTTTTTTATTTGAACTTTGCTTTAATCAGTTTAAAAACTTTTGCTTACTCTAATACTATTTTCATATTTCATTTAATATAATACTGATTTTTTTAATCAGGCTAATTTTTGTGCTCGATACAAAGTTAATATTTTTATAACACAAGGTGTCACTTGAACAGATGGGATACAGATATTTCACGCCTTTAAAAGTGTTGCCCTGATAATCCTTTATGTATTCCTTTGATTTAAGCAAAGAATTTTATTGTTGGTAAGTTTTAACCTCAATTACGTATATAATTTGGCATGCATATGCAAGGGGTCTTTGTTTTTTTTTTAATACTGCATTAGACGCCATGATTGACTTTATAGAAAAATTATTACCTTTTAAGAATTTAATGCCAAAACAGAGAGAAATTGAGTAACTGTAGTTGGAATAAAGCATCTGTTGAAAAATTCATAAAAAACAATTGAGTAATTTTCATTTATATCGATACACAATCACTTAACGTAGGAGGGTTACACATTTAGACCTATTCTCTGCATTCAAGACTATTAAGCAGTGAGTGATATTTTTTGTGCCAGAAACCTACCAGTACTGCGAATCGGGACCTCGATGTATACGGCCTCATCCACAGGCCCTTTTCTCATTAAGAGCAATTTAACTTTTTCATGGTTATGATAAATATACCGATATTCCATTTTTTTTACATTACAGATTGTGTTCGTTTTAAATTTATCATTTTTTATTTGTAAATCACATGTGCCAACGGCTGGCTCATATGAGTCTTTCGAATCTGTTGTTCAAAAGAATGATATTGTTAAAGATTTTTTCTTCAAAAAAATCATTTGTGAGCAACAGGTATATTAAGCTTTTTTGTTCATTTGTAATTTTTGTTTGCTTGTATAGTATTCTTCAATCATTTTTTGGATCATACATCATATTTTACGTTATAAATCACCAGTTATGAGTCTTCGTCATTTCTTATATTTAAAGTTGTTTACTTAATGGATAACTTTTAAAAATAAATTATACGTTGTAATTTTATTTTAGCGTTTAAGTCAATTTGAACGCGTTGAGTAGAGCCTTCTTTGCATTGAAAGACATTACAAAGTAATTAATTTCTTTTTACAACAGTACTTAATGTATCAGTTTGTTATATATGTAGACTGAACTCATCAAAAGATGAATTATTTAATGTATTTTTAAATTTTGTACTTTCTGTGAAATTATTGGTCAAACGCACAGTCTTTAGCATACAATATTTGCTAGTCACTTGTGGAATTGGATTTGATCACGAAATTGATTTTAGCCGGTCAGTTTTCCAATCTGATTACAGTAAATAAGAGGTACGTTCAGGTTTAAAAACTATAATACCTCATTTTAGTTTTACTTTGGCGAAAACTCATACTTAAATTTTACTATTTTTTGCTATTTTTTCTGAAGAAAGTTGATTTTTTTCATTTTATTTACATGTATTATGTTCACATTATTTTCAGAATCAAACCATATCTGCATGAAGTGAATACCTGTAAATCTAATTCAGCCCTATGGCTTAAATTGCTAATTAAAACAAATTTTTACCATAATTTTCTTCAGAATACATGAAGCTGCTTGTGAAATAGGAATGCTTTTAATGTTTAGTCATTTAAAACAGTGCTAAAAAAATTAATTTGTTACAAACAAAAGAAATGAAATAGAATAATGATCCCTTTCGAGTCATTAAATCATAAATTACGTAATGTATTGTGCATTGGAGATTTGGAAAAGAATTAAGATTTTTCTTAGCATACCTTTATATTACTTTCGTATATCAGCATGCAAGTAGAAAAAGGATCGTGCACTTTTCATATTATTAAGGTTGAATATCCCTCTCCTAACAGAGATAACATTCTGAAGACATTTTTCCATGAAATTCAATGAATTGTCATGTCAGGATTTACATTAGGCCCATTTTACAGTCAACTCAATCGAGTCTATTCTATCGTACAGATATTGAGTTGTAGTTTCTTTTGCTAACATTTTCATTAATTATTTATAAACGTTTAACTAAAACATTTATACATGTACTCAGTTCCTTTAAACTGTGTAAATCGAGATATTTCTATCTCATAATGTATACGTCATTTAATGTTTACAGAAATTGCAGATGCAGAATTTTTTTTAAAAACATTTCATTAATATTTTGTTTCACTAAAAATATTTTCAAGGGCGATGATAGATAACTCTTGTTGATGGATGTGTATTTTTTTTTACAAGCACAGAAATCAATTTGATATTCTGATTTCAAAAGCAACGCTTCAGTATGTTTTCTAAGGAGAATTATCATAATTTGACTTATTATTAATTTCTGAAAACGTAAGCAATGCTTCATGCTTCAAACTATTTCCATTTGAATCTAATGCTATTGTTGTTTATGAAAATCAATGTTTGGAATTAAAAAAGGGTGAAATTTGGTGAAGAGGGATATTTCACCTTAAGAAGACAATTATGAAAATATTTAAATAGAAATTTGTTTGCATCATTAAATTTTAGTTTTAGTCAAAAGGTAGTTTGTATCCAATACCCTTTTATTTAAAAGACTTCAAAATATTTGAAATACATGAAAATGCTTATCGAATTATTACATTATTTGTAAATTGGTGTGCAATAACTATATTGTAAATTAATGAAGAAGACTTTCAAAGGTCACTTCTGAGGGTATTTAGATTCTGAATCTTTAACATATCTAATTAACTTAGGAAGTAATTCTACTTATTATATATCCGACTATTTCCTGCAGATCCAGGCGTAAAGTTTTCCTACATCTATTGACATTTAAAGTCAATTTCATTATATTATTACAGTACTAAAGTTCAAAGACTTTTCAGTTGATTTGATATATCTTTTGATTCCATTATTTAACGTTTTCAATTTTCAATAGGTATCATTCGACAATTTATTTTTATACCCCCGCAAACGAAGTTTAGGGGGGGGGTATATTGGAATCACCATGTCCGTCTGTCCGTCTGTCCGTCCGTCTGTCTGTCTGTAGACAAGATATTGTCCGGACCGTTTCTCAAAAACTATTGGATAGACTTGTCTGAAAATTTGTACACTTATTATTCACCATATGAAGGTGTGCACCTGGTATTCTCATCATGATTGGATGATTTTTCTGCATTTTACAGGCATTTTTTCTTTTTTATTTTGTTGTTTTGTTTGGCTCATAACTAGAAAACTATTAGACTTACAATCATCTTGGGTAGAAGATGTGTCATTACCTATTTCAAGGTCACTGTGACCTTTAATTAAAGTGAAATTAAAAAAAATAACTGTCTGTTACTATTGAATTAATCAATCCCAAAAAATGTAAGAATGTTACAGTATCCCTATTTAAAACATGTTAAATTAAGAAAATATTTTTTTTTCATTATATACTTTACAGCAATCCATAACAAATGTTATTTTATAAGAGAAAATCTACCTCTCCCAAGGGTATAATTATAAAGCACTGGTCAAGGAGAATTTTGATAACAGAAAATTGCATGTCAATTTAGAGATAAATTAATTAAGCTAACTTGTAGAACATTTCTGATCAAGAACTTGTTATCTGTCTCTTGGGAACTGGGCTAAGGAATCGGCTTTAAATAGTTTTAGTGACTAGCCTAACTTATTTAATGAATTTGAGAAAAAGCAACTTCAATCTAATTTGATATTGTATAATAAACTAATTTGAAATTGTATAAAAAAAAAAACTTAATTGATTTTGTAATATATAATTAAAACTAATTATATTGTGTGTGTATGTGGGGGTGGGGTGGGGGATTGGAATCAGCATGCTCATTCTCCACCTTAATTTCAGATTGAAACTTTTAGTATGATTCCAAATAAATCAAGTATCTAAAAAAAAAATTGGTAGATAGTCCCTACAAATCTTAAGAATCATGCAGGAACCTTATTCAAAATAATGCATCAAGATTAAACAATTTTTTTTCAGTATAAATCTTTGTAACAAATTTATACAAAATCTTTGTTTTCAGATTTAATTTCAGAATGACACATGCAATAATGCATTTTGTTTGCACTACAAAGGAGAAGGTTAAAATCCATTCATCCTTTGATAGCAATTAGTGGACATGCATCCAGTCAAAGATTAATTAATGAGTTCTATGTAGGGAAGCTTAAGCTGTCTCAATCATTTACGTTAGAGCATATCTCTGATCAAGTATCTGTGTCCTTTGGGAATTAAACAGAAGAACTGCTGGTCAGTTTAAATAGCATTTGTCATTTGATGGCCATTCTCCTATTTCTAAAATCAATTTGGTATAGATCAAGTTTTTAAGACATATCAGTTAAATTGATATTTTTTTTTTGAAAATATCAAGTGACCAATTTCATGTCATCATGTCCCACATGAAAGACATGTGCATATGTGTGCGTTTGTGGAGGAGGGGCATTTGTCAAGCTATAATGCAGCCAGTTGATGATTATTTGTTATAATTAAAGCTTGCACCACAGGAGATTTTTAAACAATCTTTATAAGGAATGGGGAAATTACGCAAATCCCTTTAAAGGTTTGACATGATTTTCTTGCACTCTAAACTGTTTATAATAATTGAATGAACAATATTTGATGGGAGTATCATGCTGAGGCTGACTGCACTTTATTATTTTTAAAATGAATTTGATATAAATTTATATAGATTGATTTGATTCTGTATAATGTTTTTTCAACAATCAATTTGCAGAGTATCATGACAAATAGTTGCAATTTATTTTTTCAATGAAATAAAAAAACTGTTACAATGTATTAGTATTGATGTTTTATTTGGTTGCATCTCAGTTTCATTAATTAAAAGAAAATATATAATGAGCACTCAAATTGTTTCTAAGAAAATAGTGAACACCTCTTAATAGATCCATAAATATTTGTGAATTTGCACCTACTCTGAAAAACCCAGCGAGGGTATTTGTCCCTATTGGACAGTTCTAGTTCAATCATGTATTTGCTAGCAGCATCCTTGCTTTGTATCTTTGGATTTTTTTCATTGGAAGCATATGAGCAAAACTGTAAGAAATCAATTCCATATATATCATTATACCCCCCGCTTGAAAAGTGGGGGTATATAGTAATCGGTATTTTTTTATGTTCAAATTCTTTGTTTAAATAAATTTTTATAAAATCGATCTTCACCTGTAATTTTTTTCTTTATAAATAAAGGGTTAACTAATAACATTTTATATAAATATTGCATGTAGTTGAGTGTAACATTGAAAATTTTCACCCCAAGAAAACCATTTTCAACCGAGGCGCAGCTACACTCAACTACACTCAATATTTATTATCTTATACTGAATGGTTTAATAACGAATTAAATTCGTATAAACAAATTCTAAAATTTGTTATAATGTATTTAAATTGTTTCATCAAATTCGCCTTTTGGGGCCTGTAGAAAAGTATTTGTGAATTTGTTATAGCCAATTCAACAAATTTGTTATTAAAAAAAAATTGAATTGTTATAACGAATTCAAAACTTGTAATAACGATTTTAATTGGTTATAACAAATTTTAGAATCCGTTTGAACGAAATTAACTCGTTATTATAATTTTTTTGAATTTGTTATAACGAATTCAAGATATCTGTTATTACAGATTTAATTCGTTATATTGAATTACCAATTAAATTCTTTTAAACAAATTCGACAATTCGTTATATCGAATATTTTTGATAGGTCCTAAATGGGCTTCCGTAAAATAAGTCCTTTGTATTATCAGATATATTTTCATTCGCATTTTTTTTTCTTTTCTTTTTTTTTTCCTAACAATGTTGGGGAAAACTTTATTCTATTTTTCAAAGATATAAATTTAGAGCTACAATATGAATAATCTTCTTATTATAATACAACTTTCGCGTTATAACGCGTAACGTTCGCGTAATAATGCGTAACTTTCGCGTTATAACGCGAAATTTTCGCGAATAAACGCGTAACTTTCGTGTTATATAGCGATACTTTCGCGATATAACGCGTAACTTTCGCGTCATAACGCGAAAATTTCGCAAATAAACACGTAACCTTCGCATTATAACGCGAAACTTTCGCGAATAAACGCGTAACTTTCGCATTATAACGCGAAACTTTCGCAAATAAACGCGTAACTTTTGCGTTATAACGTAAAACTTTCGCGAATAAACGCGTAGCTTTCGCTTTATTTGCATTTAATAATATGCATATAGTAATGCTACTCAGTAACATTGATCTTAACTGACAGATTAGAAGATGAACACAGACAGGAACTCCAGGAACTTATTTATAAAATATCATTTCCTCAGAAGATGTACTGGAGAAATGATGCGAGAATAGGATAGATTAGTCATCAGAAATTTCTTTTTACTTTAAATCTTACCATTGAATTAATAAAATGAATTTTACTTTCTTGTACATGTTTTTCAATTGTTAAGAGTCAAAATCAGCGAGCACCGAGCATTGAATGGAAAGTAAAAATTTTATTTTTTCAAAAGCTTTTGGTATATAAAAGATTTTGTCCTATCTAATGCTAAAACACATTTTTTTTTGAACGTATGAAGGGACTAGTATCCAAGGAAATTCATTTCCTTAGCAATGGACTCATAAATCCTTGTGAAAATCAATGATTTTTAGACATTTTTGTATGAATATGTTTTCTGAGCTTGATAAGATAAGGTATTTTGGTTACTTTATTTATTGAAAGATGGAATTACTTTATTCTCCAGAAATAGGAACAATGAAATTTATGTAGTGATATTGTTGCCATGACAACGGTAAAAGTACATGGCGTCAATGCTTATTAATTTTGAAAAAAAAATCTGTTTATCACTATATACACAAAATCTACAACCACTGCTGGAAAAGTGAATGGTGTGATCTTGTTAGGGGTTATCTACATGTCATATCTATACAATAAAATTTGCAGGCAACTTGAGTAGAAAAAAAGTTACAAATGGTTAAAATGTGTGACAGTCTGGCATTTATAAGCTTTTTTGAAGGGGTGACAGTAAATTGAATACATGTTCAGTGTCCATTATATTGGTCATATTGGTTCTTATCAAAGCATACTCATAATTTTACTATTGTTGATAAATAAATGCACATTCAATTTCAAAAGGAATTTTATATTCCTCATAAACAAAACTTGGAAAGAGGGGGGGAGGGGGGGAGAGGGGGGTAGGAATCACCTTGTTCACCCATCCATATGTATGTAAAATTTTGACTTGTCCATAACATTTCAATGAAGTGCCAATGAAAGTTCATACTTGATATTAAGATTGCTTATGATCTAGAGATGTGTCAAAAACTTGACCCAAGGTCATTTGAACAAGTTCAAGGACATTGGTAGAAGAATAGTGCAATCTTTGCCCATTCTGTAACATTCTGATGAAAAGACTTGAAGTTTCATCTCGGGGATTATTTTTGAGCTGTAGGTTTGTCATGACCTTGACCAAAGTTCATTTGGACATGTTTGACCTTGATTCAAGGACATAGCTTTTTCAAGGTCACTGCAGTAAAAGTGTACTATATGAGTTTGGCACATTTACATATTTAACAAATTGGAAGTTTGTGCTCAACACAACGGTTTTACTACCTATGACTTAAGTACGTCATAGTCATTTTGGTATGTATATCTTCACTAGCAAAATTTTGAAAAAAGGTTTTAAATTAATATTTGGACCTTTTTGTAATAAAAAACTTTTAATGCAATAGCAGGAGGGTGGGTATCATTTTATGAGCTTGCTCACAATAATTCTAGTTTATGAAAGAGATTCACTATGACAGCTCAGATAATTTTAAAGTAAAACCATATCAATAAGGCTACATGACATTGGGTTGGGTAGGGGGGATGACATCCCCCAACCAACTTTTTTCTCAACATAACCTGATGTTTACCCACCCACCCACCCCCTGAGAATTTCCCCACTTTTTTTCTTGCAATTTTTGTATGCCTACCCCACACCATGCACTTTCAAAAACGATACCATGTCTGTCAAGAACGAATGACTGCAACCTTTGGTATTGAACCGATGATATATTCTCCTGCTGTCCTAATTAAGAAACAATATTGCAAGACAGCTAAGACCTCAGTAGCTACTGGTGCCTAAAATGAAAATCTGGAAGGGCTATATATATATATATATATATATATATATATATATATATATATATATATATATATATATATATATATATATATATATATATATATATATATATATATATATATATATATATATATATATATATATGAATGTCTAAACTTGAACTATCTATAAGATATTTCATAATAACCCTAATGGGTAATCTTTTGAATGGCATATATCGAAATTTTTGTTGTACTTATATTTAAAAACATTTAAAACAGTGTAGTAGAAATCAGAAGAGAATGACAAATATGAATATTTTTTATATATAATACCTAGAGATACAAAACATATTTGAGGAACGTGTCGTCTGACTTTAAACTAGCCCTCTTTCTTTTTTCTCACAAAAACATTTTGTCAGTTTTGAAATTAATTGATTGATCATTTAATATTGACCTTGTTTTAATTATGATACTTCAAAATGCAGAATATAAAGATATGTTTAAGAATCTTCTACTATCTAATTATGAATCTGCATGCTAAAATGGTAGTTATTAGATTTACATCAATAAAAAAAATGCAAACAGACAAACAAAGAACTTTTGGATTGAACATTTTTATTTGATTTACTTTCATGAATACACTGTACAATTTATGGATGTATTTTCTGGATCCCTGAGTCTCCGGTGACACTATCCACATCAATGGTCTGTACTGTAATAATGTATTCTCATAATCTGAAAAAGTGATAAAATTAAAATGTAATAATATTATCACACCCTCACGTAAGATGCGTGGGCTTTTCGGTAAGCCACTAGGGTGGACTATTGGTAAATGAAGATAAAGCCGCTTTACGATTTGCAGACCTTGATTTCTCGTCGGTTCGGACAGTATCAAGGACAAGCGCGTCCCGATTCCAACTCCCCGAATATTAATAAATCAAAGTACTAAAAGTACTGAAAAGCGGTTAGCTAGCTTTCATCTAATATGTACCGAAAAAAGTGCATGAAATGATGATATTTAAGTATGCATATCTTTGTCCAATGTCATCAGAGAAGGAAAAAAACATCTGTTTTTGTAATACTTTACTTAATAGTAAAACCAATAACATTGCAAAGTGATGTCACAGATGGATGCAATCTAATTAAAATTAGATGTTCCGAATCCGCTACTGCTTCTCAAACATCTAACAACATCCTATTTTGGGTCATGTAAGAGTGAATCTTCGATTAGCCAAGGAAATGGTTCCTCCGAAATCTTGGCTTATAGTTCAGATGGGTTTCTTGTTTTCACCACCGAACCAAAACACCCGAGGAGTTTTGTAGTGAACAAAATATGCATTGCAAAAGCTGTGTTATGTATGACGTGTGGGGTATCTTGTATAGTTTGTGTTCTTTCGTTTGCATTATTCACGTTCAGATGCCAGACTGCAAACTATACATGAAATTTATTCCAAAATTACTTTAATTCAACGTAAGACAGTATCAATAATGATGATATGTAGCCGTGGAATTAATTTGAGAATTGTTTACCGAGGCTTGAATCTACATGGCCAAAGTGTTTGTGTTTACTAGTACATGTATTCATAATCGAAAGGTCGCTCTGCTGTGACCCCGAATGGGATGTTAGATGTTTGAGAAGCGGTAGCGGATTTGGAACATTTAAATAAATTTAATTAGATTGAAATGCATGTTTCAAAATTTAAACATGAGATTTCTTCAATTTGAAAGACAGGAAGTGCATTTTTATAAGTTCTTTCTTGGTGGCATCCAATCGTTCTCTGGATGAAAACAATTATGTTGATGTTGAAAATTTAATTGTCTTTCATGCTCTATTGAATCTGAAATTAGGTAATTGTAAAGCCTACTATAGCAAACAACTAAAAAATGACAAGTTAAATTCTTTAGATTAATGGATTTGGAGTAGTGTACATCTACAGCTGGCTAGTAAGAGAAAAAAGGATGGCTGAGCAGAGACTTTGTAAATGAATTGATATCAGAGAGCTCCAGATGTGTAGGCTCACTGCGGGTGTAACCTGTCAACGAGGGATGCTTACTTCTTCTAGGCAACGGATCCCACCTCTTGAACTTTCAGGAGTCAGCTTTTCTTCTTAAATCGATCATTGATCTTTCTGTATTTTGATACAGATACTGAATACTTCCGTTTAGTAATATTATGAACTACTACTTCTACGGGAAGACTGGTGAGTAAACAAGATTATCAAGATTTATGAAATATACTTTATTGACTTTTCAAACAAGTAAATGTTTGAATAAAGTAAATGGTATATGAGAATCATTTAAAAGAAATCTTGCACAAGATGTCTAGATGAGGACATATAATGTGTATTTGCCATATACTCTTCATGCAATATTGTTCTCAAATAAAACATGTGAAAAGGAAAGTTGTCTAATCAATCAATACTAGTATTTAAAAATTGAAATGTACACTAAAAGTCAGTGTAACTTAAGAAGTTATCAGTGTCACTTTCTTCAATATGTCGGTTAAACAATATACACTGATTTCTTTTCTATCAATGTACCTCTAAACACCTGTATTTTAATTTAATTCTTCTCAAACGCTCAAAATAATAATCGACAAATTGGACAAATTCAAATTTAAAAAGTATTTTCACAGCTAATAATACGTTCCCTAGGAATTGATCAAATTTTCAAAACTTATAAATAAGCATTAAGTATATATTTTAAATTTTTGCTAATTGCCAAGATTTTTCATACCTCATTCTTCTGTGAATAATAATATCGGTTGAAGAGAATCACAATGCCGATTGAAATTAATATATATTTTTTTTTTAATGCAATAAGTATTTTGATACCCCGGTTACCCATCAACTGGTTAATTTCTTTCCATAATCCTTTCAACGCTAGAACACCTTATCTTATTCTCCTTCAATGAGTAAAAAGTCTGTAAAACAGTTTGTCGTGTGTTGCCACCTTTGTGACGTTTAATAATTTGTTTGAAATTCTCAAAAGTATAATTAATAATGACATATAATTTTTAGCAGACACAAGATTTCAAGATGAGAAATAAAACCAATTTTGTAAAGGGAGATAATCCAAATTTACAGTAATTACCACTTAGGTTTAACAGAAAAATCATGAAAATGGGTCTGAAAACGCCACTGACTTGACCGAACTAGGGAAAGTTCAGACCCAAAATTAATATATATTTATCCATTTTTTTTCCAAAATTAATTTTACTACTTTAAGTGCCCCATTATTTTTTTCAAAACTAAAAGTAGGTGATCCCTTATGATCGTCTGTAATAAATTATCAAAGACGGAGTAGAGAATTTATCCCTGGGAGCAGAGCTTTTATAATCTGTTTATTAGACAGAGAAGAAAAGAGAAGAAAACAAACGTTTCATTGTGGAGGTAATCCTATTGTTTCCATAAAAACGTTACAAAAAGTGTAAAACTTACAGATGTATTCGGTGTTTTTATAAAAGCATTTTTCAGGTATTACTTAACTTAAGAAATGGTGTTTCTTAATACTTTGGCAAGGAAAATCAAACTCGATCGAGAGATTTGCTGATGTTTTTGCAGGCTGTAATAACCTTCAATCTGCTGTATAATTAACCGTATCGTTCAACTTTCAAAAATAATCTAACAGTTACTATAAATCGCGATCGCACGATGTACATGTAATAAGGACCAAATTCTCTGTTCTTTGAAGTTAGTGTTCAAAGTATTGTCAATGATTTGGTAAATACTAATAAGAATTCGATATTATAATCGTTATAATAGCCACTCTTCATACACAGCATATTGTCAATCTCTCACCAGGGGGCGTATTACGCCAACAGTATACAAATCATAGGAAGCGCTTTGCTGAAGTTACCGTTGTCGATAGGTAGCGCCTTGTGGAAGTTTCCGGTTTTGGTTGCAGAAGGATAAGGTTACGTGCCATAAAGCGATGTCGAAAGGTAGCGCCTTATGGAAGTTTCCGGTTTTTTGGAGCCATGCCATAAAGTGGTTAGCTAGCTAACCGCTTAAAAATGGTATTTATGGACAAGATTGATAATTGACAAGTTTGAGTAACATATGGCATGAGTAATTAGATTTACAAGTAGAGTTGAAGATTATGATTTTAAATGAACAATAATTAAGACACACAAAGCACAGTCCATCTGGTCAGATTATTTATGGCTAATTAAGATAATTAAACATCTCAAAATAGATAATCTGACAGTTTGAAGCAAATATAACAATTGATTAAATTTAAAAACAGATGTGAGAATTTAGAATTAAAAATATCCTAATTAATTGTCAAAATGTCCGATGGTATATTTTCATCTGTGACAATACCCCTTGCCCCTGTAAAACACGGCCTCGTGTTTTGTTGCGGTATTGTTGATGTCTGTCCATTTCCTTAACGAATTCGTTGTAGATCTGTATTTTGTCTATAATTTTGGATGCCGGTAGAATGATTATAAACTTTATTTCCAAGTTCACGAATTCGTTGTAAATACAATTTCTTGTTCAAAAGCTGAATATTTTCGGTTTTCAGGGTCAGAATGGTATTGTGCCTTTCCTGAAGTTTCGCTCTGTTTTCTCTTCATTCTTCTTGGACGTTAGCACTAATCAAATCAATCGTTTGTGAGATGAGGTTTCAAGCCGTAGAGTTTGTATTTCTTGTTGCAACTTTGAAATAGTTAATTTATCCTCGGAAGTGTTGTAATTTGATGATTTGGGCAGTTTTCTTGTCAGTAGTTGATCAAGCTTTTCTTCTTTGTTGATAATGATGTTAACTGCGTCGGCATACATTATTTTCATCTCTTTTAACTTTGCGTGTATTTGACGAAGTTCTGTTTTAAGGCCATGGTGAATATTCAGAGTCTCGTGGAACGCTGTATTCCGTAAATTATAAAAAGGCAGTTCGCGGAGATGAGTTTTCCTTTCCAAGTATTTTTTTCATACGAACTTTGTCTCTGGACTTTCGTCTACCGGAACGTTGCTCTGGGATTGGTGCACTAGTATTTGCCATCATGGTCATCCTCACAGGGGAAGGGAGGACAGTCCTGCACATTCTTGCATAGTGACCATGACGCTTACATCTGTAACACTTCTCCATTTGAGCACGGCAACTTGGGTCCGTGGACAATTCCGCATCGGCCACAAACTGGAAATTGACACTGAAATGAGTAATCCACCTGTCTCCGTTGTGGTCCAAGGCTGTGATTCATAGCGGCGTGTACGAAGTTTAAAATGTTTTTCTAAATTAGGGAATTCTCGTAGAAGGTAGGGGAATCAAGTGGTAGAACTCGCTTGGCTGTGAGAGGGGGTCGTACCCGGTTATCTGCACCACTTATCACGCCCTCGCGTAAGTTGCGTGGGCTTGTCGCAAAGCCACTAGGGTGGACTATTTAGTAAATGAAGATAAAGCCGCTTTACGATTTACAGACCTTTATTTCTCGTCGGTTCGGACAGTATCAAGGACAAGCATATCCTTAAGAATCCTTCATTTTTACCCAAAGCAGTCAATTGCCTTTATTGCACTTAGCCCAAACAAAGAGTTAATCAGAGGTTTTAATTTTTTAAATTTAACACATACATGTATAGATTTATTTGATGTGAGATAACCATTGACAAAAAAACAATGTTATATTTAAGCTAACGATTATACTTTGGAAAAATTGGCTAAATATTTAAACATGTACATACATATGCAGCACTGAACCAATTAAAATCACCTCTAGTCAAACTAATTTTAGAATAAATTTTTATTTATGACGTGACGATTCTACGTTCAGTGGACATTAAAGACCCGTCAATTCACATAAACCTTTCTTTTCATCAGTCTTACATAAAAATAAAACACCTTCAATATCAATTATCTCAGTCTGCATGCAGGACATCCGCCGTGTTCATTTTATGGTAATCAATTGCTTACATAATATTTATCTCTTGAATTTTTTTTTTTTTCAGTAATAAAGACTATGTGTAAATCCTAAAGGAAATCGCTGATACATGACACGACTGCTGAGTGGAAAATTCCTTCACTATTCAGATCAACGTCTAGGAGTAAGAGTTTTTATTTAGGAGCAGATAGCAGATTTTTATTCAATTTCATTTTCCTTTATAAATGCTCTGAAAGAAGGATATGGAGATAACGAACAGTATTCAATCTCAAAAGTCCATAAAACAATACAAAATAGGAGCAGAGCAAACACGGACATCCGAAACATCAGAGGTGGGATCAGGTGCCATGGAGAAGTGAGCATCCCCTGCTGACCGGTCATAAGTCGTAAGATTACGTTATTCCAGGATCAATAAAGACGAGTGGCCTCTTCTAATAACGGCAAGCTGTTTTAATGACCAAACATTTGGAAGTCCTCTAGGATTTCTCATTTAAATATTTGTCTTTTAACGTGAAATGAAAACGATGAAAAAGAGCATAGTTAAAACTGTATAATAATGTAATTTTTAATAAGTTAATTAGTTTTTAAAAAGATAATCTTGTATAACCACATAGACTGCTTATTAATGAATCATACTTTTTAATTTCTAAAACATTCTTTATCATAGAATGCTTAATTTAAAAAAAAAATTCTATAGCTACATTGAACATGATATTAATAATTATATGCGTTTGAAATTCTCATTGAAGTAATAATATTAAATGATACCCCCGCTCCCACCCAATATGAATATAATAAAAGTGCCCATGTTTTGCTTAATTTACCATGGGAAACCCAAAATATGTGTCGAATCAAAAAGTAAAATAAGAGGTGCACGATGGCAACATGTAATAAAGATTATGTAAAAGTCTTATCAAATTTCATTAAGTGGAATGGGACGAGTCGCGGATAAGAGATGGGTACCCCAATTCGTTACAGTCGGTCCCGGACAGACGAACGGATAGACATCCCGATTACTTTATACCCGCCTACTTTTCAAGCGGAGGTTTAACTTAATATACCACTTTCTTTTAGTGTAAATGATTTTATGCATTCTTAGCCTTATCTATGTGATTTTGATGTCGGTTTATCAATGTATATTCTCTTCGTTTCAGCTCCCTTATGACTTTGACTGGGTGGATAAAGTAGACTATGGCTGTAGTTATCATCCTCACACAGAGTAAGAGGGGTTTTTATTCTGGAAATTAGGGTAGATATGATTAGTATAAGTAAGATAAATAAATTCTGTAACAACCACAAAGTAGGTGGAGGTATGCAATAATCAAGGTACTGTGGATATCTCAGTTGGTAGAGGACTTAAAACTAGTGATATAGGGGTCCTATTAAACTAGCTTCAGTATCCTTCTCCTAGGTGAGAAGTGGAGTTTTTTTTTATAGATCTAAAATCAAAGGAAATAACAGTTGGTAGCTCCCCTAGTAGGAAAGGTTTAAATATCTTCATGTATAGATACACATATGGACAGTTCAGTATGAGTGAAAATTGTTGCTGCATATCTCAAATTATATTAATTTTCATGTTTTTGATTTTGTTCATTGGATCATATATACATATACAATCGAACACACTTGTAGCATACACCGGTCCTTATAATACAGTGACACTTGCAGTGATGTGATTTTCATTCTCAATGAGTTTAAAATATATTGTAAACTTAAGGAATAACAAATAATGTTTATAAAAAAGTAAAATTGTCCATTGTTGACTCTTTGGTACAACCGTTTTTACTGTATACTAATATAAATTTACATTTTTGATATTTTTTCTATGCGTAAAATTGTCATGTTCCTATTCTCTTGGATGGGATTTTTTATTCTTGGAGAGTATCTATGTAACAAATATTTACCACGGCACGTCGAGGCGGGATGTATGATAATTCTGATTGTTGATTCTTAATGTATTATTGCACAATGAAAGAAAATACTGGTACAATTTTTATCTCAACTTAAAAGTTGAGATGAGTTTATCAATTAACTTGAGCATTCACATTGGTGTAATTTTTGCAACTTAAAGATCTTTCTTTAGTAGCTGATGTGTAAGCACTCTCTGGTCCAATGTTCAGGCACCATTTCCTGTAAGGAAGCATAAGCTACTTTTTAAATTATTTTTAAAAATTGGGATGGAAAAGAAGTCTCGTTTATGTTTTGGTACCTTTTTATCAGAGAAACAAACTTCCTTCCTAGGAATATGAAATATTCAGATATATCTATGTCTTTCTGATGACTCACATGGAGGTTTTTTTAACTAGAAATAAGAAAATCCTTAGACAAATTAAGGACATTTATATGTAACCAAGAAATCCTTATTGTTTTTTTATGTAGTGGGTACGTGTATCAACTAAGTCACTACATTGTATATACCATGTATGTACATATTGACAAAACTTCATCCCTTGTATGCTATATTTAAAATTTTGTGCAGTACATTAAGTGACATGTATATCTATGTCAGTAACCACCATTTGGTAATGAATTATTCCACATCAGATGCAACAGTCAAGCAAAAATTTAGGCTTAGTATTGTAGTTAACATATTAGAAAGTAAGCATAGAAGGAAATATTTTTTATTTAAGGAATGACTCTAATTCTTGACAGTATTGTCGAGTATAATCTGGTTTGGGTTAGTTTACGCTTTATAATCCGCGAAGCGGATTAAAAAAAAGCGTAAACTGACCCAAACCAGATTATACTCGATAATATGGCCAAGAATTAAAGTCATTCCTTATAATTTAATTTTAAAATAATTAAACAACTTTTGATGTAAAATTGTGTTGCTTTTTATAAGTTCAAATTTACCGCGCAATAATACAACCGTAGTAACGGAAGTGATTTTGAAGCGAGGGGAGGTAATAACTGATACATAGATCTAGCAGCCATGATGTTTGTTTACATGAGGTAAGAACGAGTAATTGTTTAAAGTTGAAGGTACATTTAGTAAATCTGGAATTTTCCATGGATTCCGAGGACTGGAAATGAGGGGATTGCATGGATATGATGATTAAGCTGGTCGTCAAGGGGGTGTTTCCCCATACCAAACCAGATTATACAAAATGTTATGCGTTCCTTTTTGGAAATCAACCAATGAGAGGCGAGAATACAAATAAAATTAAATTATAAAAGGATGGATTGAGCACAGGAAACCACAGGCACTTGTCCTGAAATAATTTTATTTAATCTATATTATTATGCTTTCTGTCAGTTTGTCTCTATATAACCCATACCCCTATTATTCTCGCAGAGTGTTCTAAGGATTTATATAGCGTATGCATACTATGCCGAGATAGTGCACGGCTTCCATTTCTGACGAAAATCCGACAACGCCCATACCGGGGAGCGAACTCACGACCCCGAGATTGCCAGTCCGACGCGCTACCGATTACGCCACAGACGCCGTTATCTATAGTGTTGTACTATAATATATATAAACTTAGTTTCAAATATTTTACACTTAAAATTAAAAATAAACAAAATAATTCTTCTAAAATAGTTTCTTGCAACCCCCCTTCCTTCACTCAAATAATATTCTCTAAAACTATATGTAGATTATACCTAAAGCATGGAACGTTCAAAAGTAAAGAAAAAGATTATGACGTACATGTTGCAGTAGGTGACGTCATAATAGAGTAGACGAATGTTATAGGTGATGAAACATTGGGAATGAAGAAAATATTGCCGTTTTTATAGAGTAACAACACTCAGCATAATAATAACAATAGTGTTGTTTTGCGTGCACTATGCCTAAATAGTAGTCAGGGTTTGACACATTTTAAGGTATAGATATAATAATTAGCTCTTCTGGTTATGTGAGAATATGGTGTCTGTCTAGGTGTCCATCTGTCTGTAAACATTTTTTCGACAAACGCTACTTCTCCTTTACGTTTGGTCTGATTCCAGTATACATGTAACTTGTCACACAAGTACACTGCACTAAGATGCACAATATGATGCATCAGTTTTTGGTTTACAGTGTTGTCATTGTTATTATAAATATGAAGAAGAAGGGGCTCCAAGGGCAAAAATCGGCCTTAAGTTAGAAATGAATGACACTTTTTCAAATAATACATTAGGATCTAAAAAGTATAAAACCCTTTATATTTTAGCAGGATCATTTGTAGTTTTTCCCTATTGTCATTAAGAATTAAGATATTATTTTTAGAGTTTCATTGGGATCTGACATGAAGCCGGTCACGTGATCAAATTCTATAACGCCGGAAGGTCATTATAGTATATTTGATCACATACCAACTTCATGTCATTCCCAATGAAACTCTAGAAATGATATGTATGATTGTGTATTTTTTTATTTTTGTGACAAGGAAAAATAGGCACTGTTTAGACTTTGTTATGAAAATGCAACATAACATATCTACGACGTCATGTGACGTAACAATCAGAACTTTCCAAATGGCTCGTGCAGTTTGCTTTCCATAACCAAGAAAATCTGATCATGTGACCAAGTGCATGTCGTTTAAGAAATAAAATATTATTTTTAGAGTTTCATAGGGATATGACATGAAGTCGGTCACATGATCAAATTCTATAACCCCGAAGGGCGTTTTAGTAGATTTGATCATGAACCGACTTCATGTCATACCCAATGAAACTCTAAAAATGATATTTTATTTCTTATATTTATATTTGACGTTTTTAGTCGTGTTACAAAGAAATATAGGCATTATTTAGACTTAGTTTTAGAAATGCAACATGACATATCTACGACGCCATGTGACGTCACAATCGGAAGTTTCCAAATGGTTTGTGCAGTTTGCTTTCCATACTCAAGAAAGTCTGATCATGTGACCAACTGCATGTCATTGAAAATTGAATTTCAAAATTTATTAGCATTGTTATATAAGGAAAGGCATCAGCAAATGTAAATATTTAAAATTTAATTTAAATTTCATTATCATTGTTATATAAGGAAGACATCAGCAAATGTAAATATCTAAATTTGGCATTCTTTTCTAAATAAATGACATGACGTCGCCTTTAATTATTTAACATTTAACGGCATGGGTTGATGGTACCATAAATATGGACATCACACATTGAGCATTGATTTTTAGTTGGGTTTTCTTCATTCAAAGTTTCTTTTTTTATTTCTATTTTAGCAATGATGAAAATTCTGATAAACTATTACATGTACAAACGTAAAATTTAACATTGACAGTAAACAGTATGTCAAAACCGCCGTCACTGTCCAAGTGTTCTCTTGCATAGCAGGATGCGAGCTTCAACTGGTACACACCAACTGTCAGATTTCGAATATCCTCTTCACTTAATCTCGGGGAGTCTGGAACAGAAGTTATTTTTTCCCATTTGCACGATGGTTTATCTAGACCACCAGACTTGATTCTTTCATGAAGTTATAGAACATTTTGTTTTTTTGAGAGATAAAGCATGTTACAGCCCAGTTGATCTTCCTTTGTTCTATGTGATAACTTCTGACCAGTACTTAATCATCAAGGCACAGGCGATTTTTACGTATATAATCAGCAATATATGGTATTTGACTATTCGGAAAAACCCAGTCAAGATATTTCCATTGTTTTATGCGCTATTTTCCAGACTCGACGATCCATCGTATTTTCGTGACAAGTCTTGTATTTCAGTTTTTACACCAAGGTCATCCAACAATTCAACAGAATCTCTAAAACCTCGATCAACGATAAGGACATCTTCTTCACAAATTCATTGCTTAAATTTTTCAACATCGTTTCCAATTATACTTGCGTGTCAAATTTGGAGCATCGCTATTTTTGCCATCACGGATTTAGGGGCCAGTCACACTAAGAATATAACCAGTCGTAGAAACAAAAACCACTGGTGTTACCAGAGTGTGGTGTTTATGCAAACTAGCACTTGCGTTGGAATTGAACTCTTTTGTATGTAAATGTAAGTTGCATCAGCTACCAATATGGCTGGAAACTTTCTTAACTCCAAATACATGTAAAGATTGCGCTATTGCTATGCTTTCTTTCTAAGCAAGAAATTCTTCAATATCATCTGTCAGTTTTGAATATTTTTGATATCCTGAAGAACCAAAATGATTTTGAACTACCATATATATATATTGGATTCCGAAACTTCATAAGAATCCTTAAACAAAGATACTTTGTAAGTTCCAGTAAATGTAACAAGCCTCTTTCTTTACTCCTCACTAAGATATTAACAGTAGTGAAGGAAAAACTTCAAGAGTACTGTGCAACAATATATTCAAGAACTGGTGTGAATCAAATGTGGATACTCAAAATTTCCAAAGAACTTTCAGACCACTTGAAATTACAAGATTTTACCAAAATTACAGCTTAAAACCTAACGATTTTTCAACTTTATACACAACCATTCCCCACGATAAATTAAATCCAGGTTTTTTGATATCATTAACAGCTGCTTTTTCAATAAAAATGGAACTCGTAAATTTACTTACTTGGTCAATGGTCATTTGCAAAATTATTTTGTTAAAACACATTCTGATTGCACACACAAGTACTCTGAAGTTGACTTTAAAAAGATGCTTGAGTTTCTGATTGACAATATCTATGTGGTTTTTTGGAGATCAGGTCTTCCAACAGTCTTTTGGAATTCCCATGGGTAATAGTTGCGCTCCGTTTTAGCAGACCTATTTTTGTATTCCTATGAAGCAGAATTAGTGCAAAATCTTATGCGTGAAAAGAAGAAAACACTTGTTGTGGCCTTCAACTCAACATTTAGATACTCAGTATATCGACGACATATTGTCAACTAAAAATGGTAATTTCCATTTCTATATCGATACGGTATATCCTGGCGAGCTTGAGAAAAAAAAAATACCACAGAGTCTGACACATCTGTTTCATACTTAGATATTTTACTTGAAAAAGACATTAATGTTAATCTAACAACCAAGCTCTATAAAAAACGTGATGACTTCAACTTTTCTATCGTTAACTTCATTTACTGATACAACCATGTAATACCTTCATCACCTGCATACGTTGTTTATATATCTCAGTTGATTCGATAAGCAAGAGCATGCTCTACGTATGAACATTTTCTAAAACGCGATAAATTATTGACAAATGCAAACAAGTTAATGAAACAAGAATATCAGTAGTCTCGTTTAAAGTCATCATTTTGTAAGTTGTTTGGTCGATACAATGACCTTGTCAGCAAATACAATTTGTCATTGAGTCAAATGCTGACTGAGGTTTTTCATACTAATTGTCAGTCCATTATTTATACACTGAACTGACGACAGATTTTCCCGTTATTTCCCAATCATGACGAGGTATACACACGGCGGATGTGACCGGTCAGTTAGGGATGCTCACTCCTCCATGGCACCTGATCTCAACGCTGATGTTTTAGAGGTCCGTGTTTGCTCTGCTCCTATTTTGTATTGTTTTATGGACTTTAATTTGATATTGAATACTGTTCGTTATCTCCATATCCTTCATGCTTAAAACTATTAGTTATCGTTTATAGGAATGGGATATAGACTGCTTCAGCATTGGTATTGTTATGTACACAAAAGGGTTCCTTACATTGTTTTGTACACAAAAGTGTTGACCAAAAGAAGGAGAATGTCTTCACTCTACCTGAAATAAAGGGTCAAATGAATGGGGAACAGACTATATTCAAAATTTTTAACACTCTTTGACGATTGTTATGAAGAAAATACAATGTGAAGTTTTTATTGTGCGCACTTTTGCGCTTCCTATATAAATATATATAATTTTACAATCAGCAACAATCTTATTTGGGTTATGAAAGTCAAAACAGGTTTCCGAAAGGGGTACTCTTCTTAAAATAATATAATGATTTAGCATTTTCTGTCACAAGCCCTTATAAAATAGCAAAAAAGGGTTACACTGTGAGTTCATCGATTTTAAACAGGCTTTTGATACTGTATGGAGAGGCTGTCTTTGGTACAAATTATTTTCAAATAGTGTTAGTGGGAAGTGTTTCAACTACATTAGAAATACATGAAATATGTATGCAGGTATAAAATCAAGAATAACTGTGAACGTTGTGTCCTCTGAATTTTTCAACTGCAATGTTTGGGTTAGACAAGGTGAAAATCTTTCACTTTTTATTTTCATTGTATGTCAATGACTAAAACAATTATCTTACATAAAGGAATTTTAACGGCTTAGAGAATTTTTCTAAAGATGACCTTACCATTTTTATCAAACTGTTTATATTTTTTATTCCGATGATACGGTTACTTTGTCTGAAACTGCAAATGATTTACAACATGCATTACCTGAATTTTCTGTATACCCGGGGTATTGCAAAAAATGGAAACTCTATGTTAATAAAACAAAAAATTGTCATTTTTTCAAGAAGACCATCACCCAAACATACATTTAAATACAACGATGATGTTTTAGAAATTGTAAAAGTTTTTGATTACAGTACTTAGGTTTTTATTCTCAAGATCAGGGTCATTTTTCAAAGGTCAAGAAACACCTTTGTAATCAAGCACAACAGGCAATGTAACTTAAGACATTTTAAGAAAAATGCGTTTGTATAATCTATCTTTGGACTGTCAGCTACATCTGTTTGATAGTTGTTGTTCCTGCTTTGTTATATGTGTGTGAAATATGGGGATTCGAAAATATTGATATTATTGAACGTCTACATTTAAGATTTTTTAAATATATATTTTAAACTTAAAATCTAGTACACCGAGGTTTATGGTATACGGGGAAACTGGACGTTACCCGATGTATGTGCGCATTTATACAAGAATATCTCTCTGGGGAAAACTGATTCATGGAAATTGGAATAAGATCCGTAGAATTATTTATTTACATCTTTATAAATTTAATAAATACACCAAAAAATGGGATTAGTAATCCATGGATATTATTTCTTAATACAACGGTACTGTGTAATATTTGGACTCATCAAAATTTTCATAGTGTTAATTGGATTGCAACTGCAATAAACCAAAAAAATCTTAATTTACAACATTAAATTAATTTATGTAAAACATCTGACATGGCAAGAAGAACAACTCCGATTTTTCTCTTCGCCGGTTTACATTCCTGTAATCTGATAATCTCTTATCAGCAACTGACCAGATTCAGCTAATTTTGCGCACGCCTTCATTCTTCCAGCGTGCATTGCTTTGTCAACATACATTCGCCAGTCATCTTGATTTGTTTTTGTTGTGAGCCATTCAATCACTTGTTATCGCAGGTACATAAGTCTACTCTGTTAGAAGAATTTCTAATTCAATTTATTGTTGGATTATCCTTTATATAGGTACATTGGTGAGATTCTTTGGATGCTAAAAATTTTGTGTATGCTTTACAATATTTGACGGATTTTGTGTTTGACTGGCGAAATACGTTAATACAATGCTATGGAGACCCTGTTTCATGCGCTCATCATCGTAATTACAACTTAGCAGGAGTAAATGAAATGTTGTGAACGTTTACGTATGTTGACTTGAATTTCTTTGTTCTGCTTCGCGCCAGTTTGCCGGTCTTGGAACCATGAATGACCTAGTGAACTTTGTGGCTATTTATATATTGCCCAGCATCCAAGATGCATTGCGGTAAACAGTCAAAATGGCGTCTGTTTTGATTGCTGGAAGTTCACATGTTAAAAGATTTGAGCACTATGTAAATCAAAATCGAGAATTTCAGAACTTGAATTTAAATCCAAACATTTTTGTAAAATTTTATGGTATAAGTGGAGGAAAGCTGACAAATAATTCCCACTTGCAGGCGTTAGAACAAAAACTTAGGCACGTTTCTCCGGACTTTCTCATCTTACATTTAGGTGGTAACGATCTGGACACAACTTCGGCTGATGAAACATACGCTTATGAGTTATGTTTACGACTTTGTTGTATTGCGGAAACATTTGCCCGTCGTTTCAACATTAAAAAGACAATTGTTTGCCAACTGATGCCGAGATATCGGACACGGGTATTAGATATAAATAGTTATAATGAACTAGTAATTAAATTCAATAGAATACTGAAGAGAGAGCTGTTAGGAAAAAACTGTTTGCAGTACTGGAATATAAAAGGTGTTAAAAACAGCCAGCGTCCAGTATTTTGCGATGGAGTCCATCTGAACAACGAATGGGGCATGCGAATTTACTACAGAAACTTGCGTGGTGCAATTATCCAATGTTTAAAATAAGATTGGTAGCAGGGACATCTACATCGTATGGTCCGTCAACATAAGCAGCACATTTTCATTCAGGTTCACTTGCAACTAAAAAAGATAAGTCTGTTCAACATCTGCACGATCTCAAGCAAATTATGAATTATAATATGTAATGAGTAGTCTTATTTATACGGTTAGTGGACAATGGTTTACAATTATGAATGGTAATCAGTATGTCTGCGTTTTATTACTGCATATTGTATTTGAGATCTCAATTATATGAAATGTCATAAACATAGATATAGAATACGCTACTTAAACTGTGTACAGTACAAGTGGTAACATTTTATGTTGGTATCAGATACACTGTGAGCTGGCACAGTTGTAAACGTACATTCCCGAAAGTATGAGTTTGCACAGTGAGCTGGCACTAATGCATCTCATATATATGTTGATACACGTACGGTTTAGAATGTGCTATGGCACATACTTTATGAATTTGTATGTACGCACGTGTATTATGTTTCTATGTTCGGGCACTATGATAATGTACGATATGTTCTGATACAAATATGATTTGTGTGCAAACACTTTCAGTTACTCACTTGTGCATATGCGTACATTAAGTAGTTATGATGTCTTCTTTTATTCAACGAATTCAATTGAGTATGAACGCTTTCAACTATGGCTATGATATGAGCATGATGAGCATAGACATGTATGTTGGACTCAATCATTTTTGTCAGGCATTTTCTTTAAAGCCATGTTTACACGAACGCTTGGTACATCTTCATTGTGCCAGGGCAAGCGGATCTGTAATCAGGCGAAGATTCCTGACGGGAAGTTGGTTTGAGTTTACAACAAGCATGTGATTTGTATGATATCACTTAAGTTTCGTATTTTATTCAAGGTAGGAACATGCCACCTAAGAGAAAAAGGAGTCGGGTGACAAAAGCTGCAGAGCCAACCGAGTCTCAACCAAAACGCAGCGCACCGTCTAAAGACCTGGAAATCGTGGATACAATCCAAAACGCAATACAAGCAGCCATTCCTGGTATTACGAAGGCGGTAATGGATGAGATATCCAAACAACAGACTAGTACTGACACCGCTATAATGCCAAGTCCTTCAGCGCCTGAGGGGGAAGCGGCCAATGACAGCGCTGTGGAGCCTACGGTTAATCTGGGTATTTCTAACACTTTCCTTGAAGCCCCAGAAAGTATTTCAAAGCCTCTAGCCTTAGGCATCGATTCTAAAATTAAATCAAAAATATGGGCAAACGAGTTCGTCGATTTTGGCACTTTATTAAAGCCAACTGAAAAACAAGTAAAATTTTCCATCGAAGAAGGTGATGATGGCTTAACATTTGTAAAGGAAAAATCCACCCCTCTTAAGATTGAATCCATTCCTCAATGGATGAAAGCTTTTCATATATTCGTTAGTATATTTTGCGAGAGGCACACAAATGATGCCACAAAATTGATGAAATATGCGTCTATTGTTCAAAAACTTGCTGACCAGTCTACTGCATCAGCAGCCATTCAGTATGACAAAACTTTTCGTCAATGGAGAGAAATATCTCCAACCAAACTTCCATGGGACCAATTAAACGCCGAATTGTACCAAGAGGCATTGGCATCCGGTATTCAGTCAAAGTTAAAGGGAGTAACACAAAAACCTACTTTTCGTCCCTTACAGGGTACCAAGGGGAGGGCAGGGAATAATAAACTCGTATGCTACAACTTTAATAATTCCGAACAGGGAATTTGTCATAGAAAAGATTGCAGATTCTCCCACACATGCCAACGCTGTGGTGGGGAACACAGTAGAAAAACTTGCCCATCAACCCCAAAACTCCCCAATGCAGCAAACAAAAATAAGCAAAAATCTATCCCCCAAATCGGATCATCAGAAAGTAAACAGTCAACCCTTAAACTTACAAAATAATCCTTTTGATATAGTAACTCCCGTGAATCCTCAACGGTTACAACATTGGCTATCAGATTACAATGAGAGTGACAAAAAATTTTTAGTTGATGGCTTTACAGAGGGTTTTAAAATTCCTTTTCAGGGTGTTCGTGAGCAGAGGTTTTGTAACAACTTAAAATCAGCTGATCAAAATTTATCTATCCTTCAAGAAAAAATAAATAATGAGGTACGTTGTGGTCGAGCAGCGGGACCTTTCAAAAATGCTCCATTCAACAATTTTCAGTGTTCACCATTAGGTTTAGTGCCCAAAAAACAAGAAGGGGAATTTAGAGTTATACATCATTTATCTTATCCCGAGGGACAATCTATAAATGATGGGATTCCGCAGGATATTTGCTCGGTTCAATATCAAACCATCGATGACGCGACTAATTTATTAAAACAACTTGGAAGGGGGGTCTTGTTTGCAAAGACAGATATTGAAAATGCTTTTAAAATCATTCCAGTCCATCCATCAGATCGCGAATTGTTGGGTTTTAGAGTAGGAGGTGGGTTTTATTTCGACAAAACCTTACCAATGGGCCTAAGTTACTCCTGTAACTTATTTGAAAGATTTAGTTCTTCATTGCATTGGGTAATGGAATACCACTACCAATCAAGCTGTGTTCATGTTTTGGACGACTTTCTTTTTATGGGACCAGCCCATTCAAACAATTGTTTGAAATCTTTAGAGAACTTCCTTCAATTATGTAATGACATAGGTATCCCAATTAAGAACGAAAAAACAGTGTATCCCACAACGACAATAACATTTTTAGGTCTAGAAGTCGATTCACTAACTATGGAAGTTAGGTTGCCAAGGGATAAGCTTGATAAGCTAAGAGATGCAATAGATTCGTTTAAGCACAGAAAAAAAGTAAGTCTAAAAGAATTACAATCTTTGATTGGATTACTTAACTTTGCTTGCGCGGCTGTCCGACCAGGTCGCACTTTCCTACGACGGCTAATCGACCTCACAAAAGGCTTAAAGCTACCCCATTTCAAACGGCGTTTGAACACAGAGGCTAGGGCTGATCTTGAAGCTTGGTCTGTTTTCATCAATAGTTTTAATGGTAGGTCATTGATATTAGATGATAGGTGGGAAACCTCTGAAACACTATGTATGTATACGGATGCAAGTGACCTAGGATTTGGGGGTACATTTAAAACAAAGTGGTTCTTCGGAGAATGGCCACAAGAGTGGGGCCAGTTTCACATTACAGTCAGAGAATTGCTTCCTATTGTGATAACTTTAGAACTATGGGCATCTGATTTACGGAACTCCTGTATTAATTTCTATTCAGATAACATTGCAGTGGTATACATCATTAACAAACAAACTTCAGCAGACCCAATAATTATGAAGTTAATGCGTCGTTTCATAGTAAATACATTAAAATACAATATTCTTTTCAAAGCAACACATATTCCAGGTGTACTTAATGTAGCTGCTGATCGCCTTTCTCGCTTGCAGGTCCGGGAATTTCAGGACCTATGTACAAATATGGACCCAGTGCCATCAGCAGTTCACCCAACAATGCTAACACTCTGAAAGATATAGCGACAGCCATTCTGAAGAATTCCCTCGCTCCTACATCAAGGGCAGCTTATGAAAAAACATTTGCTTTTTACGCTGACTTTATGTCAACCTACTTTCCTAATGTCTCTTTACTGCCTCCTACTACTGAGCATTTGGCGCATTTTATAGCTTTTTGTTTTCAAAGTAACATCGCAGCATCAACCTTGAAAACTTACATTTCGGCTCTTAGTTATAATTTCAAAATTCAAGGTTTTGAAGATCCATCACAACAATTTGTAATTCGCAAAATGCTACAGGGATATCAAAAGTTAAAAACAGTAGGAAGTGACACAAGATTGCCCATAACAACGTCAATTCTGAAACAGCTTGTAACTTCTTTAGACAAGTTAGGCATTTCAGCCTATTTATGCAGTATGCTAAAGGCAATGTATTTGCTGGCTTTTCATGCTTTTTTAAGGGTTGGTGAAATAACAGTTTCGTCTTCTACGAACGTTAAAAACGTATTAAATCTGGTCAATGTAAAACTCGTTTCGGATAAACTAAATTCCAGTGAATCTCTTGAGATTACAATGGATAATTTCAAACATAGTGCAGGCAAACATATACCCACGTTGATTCTACAAAGAAACGAATCGGAAGAGCAATTTTGTCCTGTTCAGGCTATTCAGCTATTTCTTAAAGTTAGAGGCCAGTCACCAGGCCCTTTGTTTGCATATCCAAATGGTGATGGGTTACTAAGACAACATTTTACAAATTATTTGCAAATGTCTCTTAAATGGGCAGGGCTAAATACGAGTCATTATAAAGGCCACAGTTTTCGAATAGGAGCTGCGACATGCGCTGCAGCAATGCGAATTTCAGAGGAAAAAATCAAGCGAATGGGAAGATGGCATTCCGACGCTTTTAAAAAGTACATAAGAATCCCTGTGCTTCATATTTAGATGAATTTGATCATGGGGTCATGGGTCTCTGATCAAATAGTATAAATTAGTATTTCACCCCTTTTATTTCTTCGCGAACGCATAGGTGAGGGTCAGCAGGTTTTTGAACAGTAGTTTTCCTTTCGGTTAATCTGTATATATGTTGCCGTAGGTAATGACTTTCAGACTTTTGAAATTTAACATTGGGTCATGGGGACATGGGCCTCTGATTCCACAATTGCTAGTGAACTATGGATGAGAGTTTGTTGTCATTTGAAATTTGACACTGGGTCATGGGGACACGGGCCTCTGATTCCACAATTGCTAGTGAACTATGGGTGAGAGTTTGTTGTCATTTGAAATTTGACACTGGGTCATGGGGACACGGGCCTCTGATTCCACAATTGCTAGTGATCTATGGCTGAGAATGTGTTGTCACTTGAAATTAGACACTGGGTCATGGGGACATGGGCCTCTTGACTTCATAACGGGTAATGTAGCCTTGCATGAAAGCATTTTGTTACTTATTGCTGCATGAATAATATGAACAGTTTCGTCACGAGGACAAGGGCCTCTGACAATTCTTAAAAGGGAAATGCTGACCATTACTTGTACATCTTTTAAGCACTTTTGTATAACACAAATGTAATTTGTATTCTTTATGTGAATGTTACTATATATCATATTAATTGAAGACAATAGTTTTGGGTGGGGTTTATTGTATTCATTGTTTCACCATGAACACAATAATGTGGCGATTTTTTATGCCCCACCTATGATAATTGGCTTAACAAAATGTATTTGTTAATTTTATGCACATGTTTTTTATGATTGTGTAATGTTTGTCAATTTGTTTAATTAGTATTTTTGCATGATTTGTCTCGTCATTTATTAGATCAAAATAAATGACAATTTTCAATTCAAACTCTCTTCATTTTGTTTTTACAATATCAAACGAAGCAAAACTATTGTCAGTGTATTTGCATAAAATCTTAATTTACAACATTAAATTAATTTATGTAAAACATCTGACATGGCAAGAAGAACAACTCCGATTTTTCTCTTCGCCGGTTTACATTCCTGTAATCTGATAATCTCTTATCAGCAACTGACCAGATTCAGCTAATTTTGCGCAAGCCTTCATTCTTCCAGCGTGCATTGCTTTGTCAACATACATTCGCCAGTCATCTTGATTTGTTTTTCCCACCGTCCCACCCAAATGCTTTTTATTTTTATCTTCTTGCCATGTTTGATGAGAGAAATAAATTGAACGATTTAAATCATTTTGTTCTTGGTATAGTAAAACTGTATGGGCGATTTTTTATGCCCCACCTATGATAATTGGCTTAACAAAATGTATTTGTTAATTTTATGCACATGTTTTTTATGATTGTGTAATGTTTGTCAATTTGTTTAATTAGTATTTTTACATGATTTGTCTCGTCATTTATTAGATCAAAATAAATGACAATTTTCAATTCAAACTCTCTTCATTTTGTTTTTACAATATCAAACGAAGCAAAACTATTGTCAGTGTATTTGCATAAAGAGTGTTTGTACCTCTTGTACCATACATATGGTTTTTGAGAGAATAAATGAATGAATACATTGTCGTATGTATATAATTTACTAGTACATGTTCGTAATTTATTAGCGATAAGTAAGTTAATTCGTCCCGAAAATTTGACCCTTTGTTATTTTTCGTGTTGTTGGTCATTTAAAGTGCTTTATATAAACTTTAATCCTTGACCTTTTATGTACTTTATAGATTCGACACTTAGGATATACAGTTTTGTTGGTTTTTTGCTGCTTTCTACTTATGTATTTTTAATTACTCTATTTATTCAGGGACTTTATCAGATTGAAAAGAATACTTCCTTGTTGATAAACAGTGTATATTGTGAAACTATGCAAAGAATACAAAGAATGATAGTCATTTCTCTAATTTATTGTCTATTACTGGTCAAAGTTCATGGAAAATTTGGTAAGTTTTAGCCTTACAGTTAAAGGTGGTATTTCTTCAAATATAAGGTATGGTCTCATCAGCATCAGTTTAGATTATTCATATATCGTTCATCACTTGTCTTTTTATTGATTACAGATGTATTTTTTGGTTATAATTATTATGGGATTTATGCAGAGAAGGATATTTTTTACCCTAATGATCAAATAATGTGCATTGCATATGTACGATCATTATTCATGGGAAGGTCTACAGCACAAATTGTTATCCGACAACTCTTTACTAATGGTACAAAGATGGAACTATCATCATGCCGAATAATTGGGCGATATAGAACAGAGTGTTCTGCAAAACTGGCAAATGAAGGATGTGGAAGAGTGAATGTAACATGTTCGATTGTGAGAAATGAAACGGAGGAAGAGAAAGTGACTAAAGAGATTTATATTACAGGTAATGCTCGAAATACCCCTGATAGTGATGGAATATTGAAATCTAATTGGATTATATTGTCACTAGTATTACTCTCTCTCTCTCTCTCTCTCTCTCTCTCTCTCATGTATTATTGATTTTATGTTTTATATATAGATGAAGCATCAGTTGGATCTTTCCATATTCACTATAAAGGAATGAATAATGACAATGCCACACAAATTTTCCCAACAGGAAGTTTAATTAAGCTTATTTGTCGTGGTGATGTCTCAATTGTAAACGACGAAGTTTTAGAGGTAAGAAATACATGAAATACAAATTTGTAAATTATAGCTAGTCTTTTAATATCAATATCGCAGATAAAACTGTTTTGCTACAATATATTTTCAATCGCTTATACACACTGTACAATTTTTGTTGGGAAAGCTTCAATTAATTAAAGTGCTTTTATTGCTGTGTGAGAAATTATATCTTTTTTTGTAAACACTTTGTCAAAAAAATCTGTCTTACGTCGTTTCCACTAAAAAAGGTTAAATTAACACTTCAGTGCCTGGTATATTTCTTGGTTTATTTAATAAATACCATACTCCATCCTTACAAGTGAAGGGTATGCTAGACTTAACATTGCATGCTACATGTACCCTAATAAAAAATACTTTAGTAAACTATAGTTAATCATAGTTTACTACAGTAAATCAAAGTTCCAAAGTTTTCACTATAGTAAATAAAAGTTCCAAATTTTTCACTATAGTAAATCAAAGTTCGAAAGTTTTTACTATAATAGTAAATCAGAGTTCCAAAGTTAGTAAATCATACTTCCAAAGTTTTCACTATAGTACATCGAAGTTCGAAAGTTTTCACTGTAGTAAATCAAAGTTATCACTATAATAAATCAAAGTTCATAGGTTTTAACTTTGATACTAGAGTAACTATAGCAAACTATAGTTAACTATGGTAAACAATAGTTAACCATAGTTTACAATAGTATTTACTAGGGTATACAAACAGTTGGTTACAAAAAAGTTTTCAGATTTACACTATTATAGTTTACTATAGTATTTACTAGGGTAAATACACCTCAGTTGGTTACATTTTCAGATTTATACTACTATATACGAGCAGAGAATTGTAGTCTCCTCCCTCCATAGCATTAATTTCATATTTTGACACAGACGTAAATTCGAGATTAAATTTATAGTTTTGGGCATCAGACGAAATTTCCCTCACCTCTTTTTAACGATTAACAATCTTTTGTGTGGAATGATTTTACTTAATTGCATTGAAATATTCAGATGATCCATTGTTCATTTGGAGACACCTTTAATTAAACGCATGGAGTATTTGGATTATATCATTACCGCTACATTTTCAAAATTGTCATTACTTTTACATACTCGATCATTACCGCTATAATAAAGGTTACATTACAGCTTATATTTCTAAAAGATTACATTTACTGCTACATTGCCTCTTTCGTTAGCTAGCTGCTTATGCATGTTCAGATTGATTTAAAGTACAACAAAAACGTAGATGAGACCTGTTCTCCCCTTCATTACGGGAAGATGAAATTTATACTTTGAGCAGAGCTTTTTTCATATTTTATGTAGAATCTATTTTAATTCATGTAATTTGGAAAAGTGTTTAAACCGAGAATTATTTCTGGATCAAACACGCAATTACTTTGCTTGATGTACTGCTGTCTGGAAATCTCGTAAATGAATCATAATGAATAGAACTTGTATTCTGTGCCATTGCTGGCTTATTCGATATGTTCAGGTAATGACTTGTTATCGGCAATAGTCTTATTGATAAAATGTAGCGGAATGATTACCCGAAAGTTTAAAGAAATGTAGCGTTAATGAGTTAAAAGTTTTTGCAATGTAGCGGTAATGTTTACCTCCCTTTGGGCTGGAGATGAAATTATATATTCATTTGTTGGATTTTAAGTTTTGTTAATCATGCTTGATTAAGCTGAGGCAATTTGAAGAAGGAATAATTACCATTGATCTAGGATGTCTTTGAAATATTTGATTTAAAAAACTTTTATCCTTGATTTTGTTGTAGAATTTAACATTTACCTGGAATAGGGGTTTTCTCGAATTTCAAGAGCCACCTACAGTAAAAACGTCAAGAACTTTTGATGAAAATTGCAAAACAAACCAAACAGTGTCATCCTTCCTATATCTGAAAGAGGAACAGTTAGACACAGAAATAAGGTGTGAAGCAAAAGGTCCGAGTCGACATTTTTTAGGAAGAAGAATATCCTGGAAATCTATAAGAATAAAAACAATACCAGGTACTAGAACTAAATTGTTAGTTATCTAAAATAATTGACTATTTACATTTGTAATGCTTTCCCCCAGTAAATGGGTTTTATTCAGATATCACATTGAATTTTTCACATTCATTTTGAATTTATGCTGAATTTGTTTCTGTTCTTTTTGGTTTTTTTACTCTTTCAAGAGAGAGGACAAATGTTGGGTCCTGTCGTTGTCTATAAAGATGAATTAGAGGAGAGAACACTCCTTTCGTTGACATGCAAAACAACTGATTTCTACAACTCAACAGACACCGAGGTAAACATAAGACTGCTTAAAATAATATTTGCGTCTTTAATGTTGCATTCAAAGGTATGGCTATACTGAATATCCTATTTTTATTCCTTTTTTATGAAATATTTACGGTTGCAAATATTGCATAAAATACAAATCCTTTTTGTACATCTTTTTTTTCTGCATTGGTTGCACCGTTGATTCCAAATACTAGTACACAATCAAAGGCATATAATTTTTTAAATTAATAAATAAATGTTTTAATACAAAATTATATTAATAGGTTTAAGATATGTCACTCGTCAGCTTTTCAGAAATGTTCAGTCAGAACCTCTCACTCAAAAACTATTACAATTTCTTTTTTATTACATACTAAAATTAAACAATGTGATTTGTTCAGCATTCAATTAAAATTCAGCTCTAAAATTCATGAAGAAGAAAGATTTATGAGGGACAATTTCTTGTAGTGGAAAGATATTTACATGTTTACTAAATTTGATATCATGAAAGTTTAACCTCACTTAGTTTTACTCAGAGAATATTTTCCATGATGATATGCTAGGAATATCAAATATAGGTTCCAATTTATATTTTTTAAACAAATACACTCTTCCTAGACATACTTTACCAAAACATGAAGATAATTTTCAAAAGTCAAGATAAGATTTACATAGTTTTCACCCAAGATTGTATATATTGACCAATATGTCAAAATTAACATCACTGATCCTAACTTTTTTTTATTTTAAACTCTCTATACATTTGATCAAGCAGTACTATTTCGATAAAAGTTTGATACAAGGAAATTTTTATTGTTAATTATTTAGATTTCTAACACCCCAAATATGATACTTTTTGAGTGCAAAACAGACAGGACAAAGGCCCTTAAATCTACTGATGTGTTAAGTAAATGTCTGAATTAAGAGATTTTTTTTGCACTCCCCAAAAAAGCAGTGTTAGGCCTACGTTGTAAAAGAAAAAAGCAAATGAAAAAAATCTTACGCACTTTTTTCGATACTCTAATACAGTGGACCCTCATTTATCCGGACGCTTTGGTTCCCAGTCAATTTGTCCGGATATGTGAAGCATCCGGATAGCTGAATCGCCAGTTAAACAAACCAGAATAGCATTTTTAAATTTCGTTCCGATGAAAAATCGTCCGGATACTGAAGCATCCGGATATCTGGCGTCCGGATATCTGAAGGTCCACTGTACATTGAAAACCGAGAGTAAACTGGTATAGAAAAAATCAAATAATATGGAAGGTGCAAATTATCGTGAAAATGGAAGCGGTGGGTTTTATATGGGAGTGGTGGTGGGAGACTTTTTATTATACGATACTGGTCTACTGGGTATTTGTTTTTGTTGTTATGTTGACAAAAACATTTTGATTAATGTTATACTGTTTAAGATTCACTTCATATTGATACAAGAGGGCCATGGGAATTATAAGTCACCTGGGTATCATATAACAACTTTCCAGCAAATGAATTTGGTTTGTATTTTAAACCAAAAGCCATGAAATGCACAATTTTGAAATAGGCACCATTCAATGCTTATCATAATTATACACATAGCATGCTTCCTTTGGTTACTTAATACCCAGAAGTATGTCAGAGTAACAAACAGAAAATGTATTTCCACTTTATAACCACAGTTGTGCACCCCACACCACAGAAACCACTGAACCTGGGGTCACATATTTCAAAATTTTGAATTTTATCATAAATTTTATTTCATCATTAATGGTTGAATAATATCAAAGAGCAGATTTCAAATCATTAATTTATTTTCAGACCCCCCGTAACCCTGACTCAAAGGCCCTGAAATTTACAATTTTGTTAGATGCACTTTTTTATCCTAAATAAATATACTTAGATCATTGGCATAACACCAAGGAGCAAAGGAGAAGATTTTCAAAGAATTCATGCAATTTCACTATATAATCATAAGAGACCCCCCTCCCCCAATGCGAGAACCCCTGATCATGACCCCGGGACCCTGAAATTCACAAATTGGGAAGAAGCATCCTTCTTTATCAAAACTATGTACATAGTTTATTGATTTGATACCCAGGAGCAAAGGAGAAGATTTTCAAAGAATTTATGCAATTTCACTATATAATCAATAGAGCCCCGCCCTAACACCAGAACCCTGACCCTGGGGCCATAAAATTCACAATTTTGGGAAAGGCACTCTTGCTCATCATAATTCTGTACTAAGTTGGTTTATTTAATACCAGAGAAGAAGATTTTTTTTAAAAAAAATGCATAATTATAACTGTACAATCATGCCAACAGTTTGACTGCTTGATGTCCAGGATTAAAGAAGATTTTTAAAAATTACATTAATTTTCGTAGTTTTGGCCGGACCCCTCAGGCCCCAGGGTGAGGGGCAGGGATCATGAATTTCACAATTTTTGTTCCCCTTCACCCATTAGATGCCTCCTGCCAATTTAGTTGAGTGGTTGCAGAGAAAAAGCTGAAAATGTTCAAATGTTAAAACACGACGGACGACGCACGACGACGGACAAAAACAGATAGCAATAGGTCACCTGAGTTTATTTGGGTGACCTAAAAAGAAAACAAATCTGCTATTATCGAGAAGTGAATGTTTTCAAACGTAATCTATTGTTGACTTTTGATTTTTTTAAAAGGTAGCATCACAAGAAACAACCATTATCCTAATGAAACAAATTACCCTTTGTTGCAGGGTATTAAATGGTGCATCAGAAAAGAGAACAACACACAGTTTGTCCCTCTTCCACTTCAAGAAGATCCACTTGTTGAAATATTTAATAGTTCAAAAGAAAGGACTTTGAAAAGTAGTGTTCACTATCAGTTATTAAAAAGCAGTGAAAATGTGGAAATTATTTGTGAAGCTAACCACTCCAACATCTGCGGATCCGGAACAATAAGGGGCAAAGTTCGCTTTGATTCTCATTCAATGGAAAGGACAGATTTTCATCAAAGTAAAGTATTCTACAAAAAATATTTCTATCAGTAATTATGCATTTTTAAGATTTAGAGAAAATAACTATCATCATTATTTTAGACCGTTAAACGGTTGCAAACTGTGGTTTACCGACGACACGTCAGTTAAACCAGAATGGACGGTCCAAATTGTACATGTACATTAAAAAAACTTTCTGTCATCCTAATGCATTTCATGCATTTTTACCTCATTTTCGTGCGTTTTGACAAATGAAATATACCAACAATGGATATGGCTTTGCATTACTCTATTAAGACATTTTAATTAAAAGATTTCATTCTCGGTACATATGCTGTAAACATTATTTCACTAGCCAATCCAATTACATTGAAATGCTGTATGATTTTGCTGTCCCTCATTCTGGTTTTGGAAACATTGCTATATATCAAACATATTTTAGCCATACAATTTCTATTCTCGATTTTAAATAAACTGAAATAAAAATTTTTGGTTGTTCATGATATTTACAGATGGTACTTGTGTCACGTGTGTTAATTCGGATCAACCAAACACACTTATCTATGTCTCGGCCAGTGTGATGATTGCTAGCATCATAATTCTTATATCAGGAGTTGCTGCTTTTTGCAAAGCAAGGGGAAAAGGTGTGTATTCTTTTTTGTCAATCATACGAACGTTTTTCTATAAGTAATAAACCTAAAATGCTGTGTCCCATACGTCAACATAATGAACAGATAGGGTAGAAACAGAGTTAACAGCCAAAGAGAGATCTGATCTTATATGGAATTTTATCAAATCTGAATTTAAGACACCATTTAAGGAATGTTTTTAAGTTTTGTGTGAATTATTGATGTATAAATCATACAGACTTGTCACGTAGGCATATTTCATGATGCGCACTAGCGCTTCATGAAAACTATGCAAGTCTATGTTCTTTACACACCAATAAGCTGTAGTTGAAAATTGTAGACTCATAATAGAAACATATTACTAACATTTTACAGTGAAATATGAAACCAGTACTTCACCGTAAGTATTTTCATCTTTTTTTATATTTCTGTGGATTGACGCACTTTTTAAAATAATTATGAAAAACACATTAGTTCTGTGACTAAATTAATAGAAAATGGGAGAATGAAGTGGATAAAACAGGGCGTTTTCTTGTTGCTATATATTATTGCTTTGCTTTCAGTTGCATCCAATTTATATTTTAATTTCTTCTCGTTTTATCCTCTCCAACATTGGATTGTAAAAAAAGGAAGTTTTATTCATATTTGGTATTCATTCTATGCACCCAATTTCCCATTACCTACAATATACCGAGCCCTTAGATGTGGAGACTCAAAACTTCATATAAATGGTTTAACTCGATAATAATGATATCCTATTAAATAAAATTAGAAACATGATTTAATAAAAAACTGTACAAAAGTATAATATAAGACTTGCATTTACTTATATCTATACATTTATAGAATTGCGAAAAAGAACGAATATTTTTTTTCAGATCAAGGTTTCAGTTATTATGTTTAATTTGAATGAAACAAATCAGCATTTCATTAGTTTTATCAGCGTAAATAGCTACATGCATGACTCTTTTCAACTTAATTCTATAATATTCAACATGTATATTTTTTTAGTTTGAATGCTGTTGGTGCAAATAAAGTTGACGTAACAAAAACAAATGCATGCAATTTGATCAGAAACAATCCTACTCAATACCCTTGATGTCCATTTCAGTTTGAATGCTACCCCAGATAAATCTAACATGCCAAAAGCAAATCCATACAGTTCAGTCGGAAACAATCCAGTCTCAGACGTGCACCACAATCAAATCTCCTCTGGCGGCCAAACCTATTCGAATGCTCCAATTCATTCAGAGGGAGCAACTACCGGTGTTTATGAATTAACTGATGCTAGTGATAACGGGGATATGTATGAACCAATAGAATTACATGATAATGAAGCACATATTTATGAAGGAAAACTCCAAACTGATGAAGTTTATGAAGAAGTGTAACCATGAGAAATATTTCAGAAAACTGAAAGTAAAGCACAAGAATCGGTTCAATTGTTCTAAGAAATCCTGAAAGCGAGTGTCCAATTACTTTTTTAGTAGACGCTTTTCGCAATTTGAATTTGTCATACATATTTCCAAGTTAATAGCAAATACCAGGTGTCAACAAAAATGTTTTATTTGATCTTTTCTTATATCAGACTCATTATTTAAAAACTTTTAAATTCACTCATATTATTCATTTTATTATTTTTATAATCCATGTAATGCAATACAGATAGTGATACCTGTATTTCAACGTACCAATCTGGCTCATTTGTCATAATTTTTTCTGCTTGATACAAAGTAAACATTTTTTATTAGTAATATCAGTTAACTGTGAAGTTTCGCATTACGTCGCGATCTTTTTCCACAGATGCATCCAGCGTAAATAATTCAGCCGCCGCTGTATGATTAGTCAACTAATATTGTCAACATTGACACGGAAATAGCCTGTTACTCGAGCAACCAGTCATGGAATAGAAGAAATTTTCAGTCGTAAAGCTTGCGGTCAGGAGGCGTTTACTTACCTTGAGCGCAGTTGTCATCATAGGTTGTGACGTAATGCAAAACTTCACACTTAACTGAAATTACTAATAACACAAGGCGTCACTGAAAAAGATCTGGTACAAGAAAATTTATTTCATGCCTTGAAATGAATTGCCGCAATGCACATTTTTACGTACCACGAATCGAAAGATCCCATGGGATATTTTTTTTCTGTCTGTCTGTCTGTTCGTCTGTTCTTTCTGTCTGTCTGTTGTCAACTTTAACATAACCAATAACTTTTGAGTTCATGGGGATGTGACATTCATAGTTCACAGGTGTATTCCTTGTGATAAAAAAAACTTTCTTTTGATACCATCAAATACGGCCTCTTGACATTGATCTTGGAGTTTGACCTACTTTTACAAAAAAAAAAACTAGAGAGTTGAGCTGACCCGCCTCCATATAGTTATAATGGCAAAGTTTTAAAAAACACAAAAAAAGTAAAATAGGAGGTACACAATAATATGTAATAAAGATTCTTGAAAGTTTCATTAAATTTCATTCAGTGGTATGAGAGGAGTTGCCATAACTTTACTATATACCCTCCCGCTTTTCAAGCGGGGGGTATAAAAAATACATAACTTTAACTTTGGCCATAACTTTCGAACAATTAGTAATAGGGCTCTCATACTTCACAGGTTTATTTTCTTCTGATTTAAGACTTTCCTCTGGATACCAACAGTTTGAATTTTGTACCTTTACCTTGAAGTTTGACTTTTATTTGAAAAACTTCAACCCTGGCCATAAGCGGGAACATTAGTGTTTCACACACACATTTTGTTTTGAAATACATGTATTCCAGTAATTACGCAAATAATTCTGTATTTTCAAGTGATGTTTTTCTCTCAATTTCCTTTAATTTTGCATGCAAAAACAAAGACTCCTTTATCGTGTCATATTTTCATTTTTTTTTAATTCATTGTTTTTTCCATGATTTAACAAAAGAAAACATGAGAGAGAGAGAGAGAGAGATCAATGGAGGAATTCTTCCATAACTTTCAGGCGTCATAAAATCTTTCTTGTTCATTTTTTTTCATTGCTATAATTGTATTAGTGTCATATAATATTTTTATAGAGGACATCAACTCATTCAGAGAAAGAGTATTGTTGGCACATCTCATACTATAAATGAAATACTTTATTTGTAGAGCAATGAGAGTTTCACTTTTTCTGACTGCACATGTGATCCCAATATAAATTCTTTCTTTGAATATGTAATATATCTATGAATTCCGCTAAAACAAAGAGCAGAAAAGGCTTCTTATAAGCCCTGCACTGCTTCACACTCCAAAAACATGATTATGTTCAATAGTTTCAATTTTATCAGTACAGAAGGTACAGATATATGTATCAGTATCATTTTTTAAAATTTTTATGTATAAATGAATTTGTAGATAGGATTTATTCAGCATCAAGTGAAACCAACCAATTTTCCCTAAAGATTCCTCTTAATTACTTTCATACCATTTTCTTGATTTTTGGTATTTCATATGGAGAACAGATCTTGGGATATATGTGGGTAACTAAATTTCAATTTTTTTTTTTTTTGGGGGGGGGGTTAGGGTTATCCATTCTTCAACAACTGCCAAGATCGCATTTTACTAGTATTCAAGAAAATGATCCTTCGTTTTCTTAAATGCAAGTCAAACTCCAAGGTCAATAGCTGATCAAAAATGTTATTTTCTTAATCACAAGAAATTACACAGAGAAATATATGAGCACTAGCTAGACCCATTTAATTTGTTCAAAAGTTTTGACCAGATGAAAAATTAGTTTCGACCAGATGAAAAGTTTTCAAAAGTAAGTCGAACTCCATAGTAAAGATCCAAAGGCTAAAATAGTTTGTATCCAAAGAAAGTTCCTGACACCAGGGATATGTCTGTGAAATGTGAAAGACCTAGTACTAATTGTTCAAAAGTTATGGTCAACATTCAAGTTTTTTAAAAGTGGGTCAAACTCTAAGGTTAAAATATTTATATCTCGGAAACGTTTTTGTCAGTGTAAAAATCTATGTAAAGTATAAAAAATATAGCACTGTTTCAAAGTTATGACCAAATTAAAAGTTCTGTGAATTTTTGCAAAAGTTGGTGAAACTCATAGGTTTAAAGGTTAAATACGTTGGTATCAAAAGAAAGGTCATACCACAACAAATACACACGTAAAATAGTAGAGCCATAGCTTAAAGCAATAAGTTATAGACAACATTTAAGTTTACAGACAGACAGAACAAGAACCATATACCACCAAGTCACCAAAGGCATAAAAACGTAATGTGAAAAGAGAGAAGAGAGTGTTGAAATTATCTTTTGAAGTTTTACTCTGCTTAATTTCTTAAAGTTGTAATTAATCAGTCAGAAACTTGTTTTGTAAGATATGAACTTCTTTTCTATGAATGTGTGCACCAAGGCAATCTGATGTACATAAGACTTGAACTTAATTTCTGTAATATCTGCATTTGAATTTCCTTGTATTTCACTCATCAGCTTTTTAGAAAAGTTCACGCAGAACCTCTTACCTCAAAACTATGTATTAAAATTAAATTTTTATAACATATTTAATTTTAACAATATTAATATTTTAACATTCAACAAAAAAAACTGCTCAAAAAGCTACAAAGAAGCAAGATCTGTGAGGGACAATTTTTTGCGGTGGAAGGATATTAAGCAGATAATTCTGCAAATCTGCACATTTATTAAATCTAATATCTAGGAGCTTAAGCCTCACAAACTTTTACTTGGAGAATATTTTCCATAATGATGTTGCTAGGAATATTTAATGTAGGTCTTAATGAACAAGTTTTATACCTTTCTTCAACAAACTTCGCTAACAAATGAAGATACGTCAAATAGTTCAAGATAAAATTTACACCATTTTTCGCCTGTAAATCCCATATTTTGACGAATATTTCAAAATTAACATCACTGACCCTAACTTTTTCTTTCGTTATTTTAAAGTACTAGATACTGTAAATCACTTTTTATTCGCAAGAACTTTATTTTCGCGTAATTACGCGAGACAGTGTGCTTGCGAAAATATGATTCTCGCGTATAATAGTATTCCTATGGATTATATAAAGCAATCACCACAATTCGTGTAAATTTTGTCTCACTTATAAAGAGGCAATGACGATCTCGCGAAAATAAGGTATCGTGAAAATTTAGTGATCTACAATACTTGTGACTGATCAGCATTTAAGTCGTAAAAAGCTTGATTTAAGAAACTGTTTTATTGCCTATTTAGTTTTTTAATACCCCAAATATGCTGCTTTTTGTGCAAAAAAGTCACACAATAATTTACGCGCATTAATTTGCAAGATTTGTTCAATGATAAATATTATTCAACATATTCTACGTAAAATAAAATCATATTTATTGCCATGGTTACATCTGATAAAATATGAAAAAGGTTAAAGTAATTAACCAAGGAGTTAAAATTTAAGTACAAAAAAGTCAACTTCGTTGTACCGTTAATCAGTAAGATGAACACTGACCCACAATTTTCTCTGCGATTTTGAATCACTGTTTATAAGTACTTATCCAAAATATGCTTCTCAAGAAATCCTTGATTTAACAAATTTCACGAGTGACATACCTTAATGGTAAATAACTTTGATAGCGACTTATCTGTTATTCACTATTTCAATAAAACGAACACTTTTTTTTCATGATTTACACGAACGTCTGTCAATCTCGAGGGAGTACTTTTGAGAGAAGTCATATGCATTCAGTCTACTTGGGAACTCTTCTAAGATATATTACGGTTAATGTACGAGTTGCGCTCCATTCCTTAAAAGTAATGGATCCAAGACCCCCGAAGGGGTCGAGGCCCATTTAAAAAATCGAGCGCTACAAGTACATTAACGTCCTTTAAATCCACTGTTTTGAATGCTTTTAATAATATTTTGTTACTGTTCACGGTAGCTCAGTCGATAGAGTGATTGCTCCGTGATTGGGAGGTCGTGATTTCGAATCTCAGCCGCAACTGATCTAAGTCGATAATAAATGGGTAGCAGCTGTTCCTTTGCCATGTGCTTGGCATTTCAAGCAAAAGTTGCGGGTCCTTCGGATAAGAAATTTAAACCCAGGTCCCATGTCGCGGCATGTGTTGGCACGATAAAGATCCCTCATTGCTCTATTGCCCCGAGTGCCTAGTAAAGGTCATTATTAAAACTCATTCACCTGTGTAAGGTGACATCTCTACATGAGTGAAAAATTTTCGAATGGGACGTAAAACAATTAACAATCAATAATATTCTTTTAATAAATGATAAAAGAACACATATAAAATATGCACATTAAAATGTTTTTACATATTTGTGCTACATGTATTTAAGAGAGAGAGAGAGAGAGAGAGAGAGAGAGAGAGAGAGAGAGAGAGAGAGAGAGAGAGAGAGAATTAAATAAAATTAAAAATATGAATAATGAAAATATCATGAATTAATTTAAGGTGAAATATCCTTCTGCTCCAAAATTTCACCACATTTTTAAAAATTCTCAAAATTTATTTTCATCAACAACAATATCATAAGATTCAAATGGAAAATAGTTTGGAATGTTGCGTACTTTTTCAGAAATGAATATTATTTCTAATCATGGTGTGAAGAAAAATTGATATGGTAAATAGAATTAAATAAAATTAAAAATATGAATATATATGTAAATAATATTTACTATCATAAAATAATAATAATATTTACTATCATATCTAATTCACATAAAAACATAATGAAACAAGCTTTCGGAACAGGAGGCAAAAAAAAGTATTCTCCGAAAAGTGTTGTCTCGCACCCTACACCCTATGTACACAATGTATAACTCGTATAAATTAGAACGAAATGCGAGATAAAAAAGGTCCGGATTAGGGCTTTGTTATGCCTTAAGATTGAATGCATTTAAAAAGTTATAAAACTCGCTTAAACATGAGTTGAGAAGATGAATCTGATTAATCATAAGAAATAAGGCATGAGAGAACTATTCCATTCAAGCCTCATAATGACTCATTTTTGTGCTTATTTTCCTTTAGAAAATAGTGTTTGCAGCCGTCGCCAACTTCAATTTTTGAATATATTGTAAAAAACTATTTAAAAATTACATATACAGTGGACCCTCATTTATCCGGACGCTTTGGTTTCCAGTCAATTTGTCCGGATATGTGTGTAATATCATCTACACTGACAAAACTTTTTTTTTCCTTATATGGCTATTGCTATCAATGCGCACAGAGGATCTTATACCACTAGCAACTGACCAATAAATTTTATTGTTGATTGAATATTGTATGATCATGTCAATGGAAAAATATGTTCTATATCTGAATCACCAGTTAAACAAGACAAAACAACATTTAAGAATTTTGTTCTGATGAAAAATCGTCCGGATACTGAAGCATCCGGATATCTGGCGTCTGGATATCTGAGGGTATCATAATCTTTCTTAGCGATCCAGGCAATTTATGTTCTCTGCCCTGAAACATGTTTTTTGCAACTGTAAAAGAAAATACCGGAAAATACACAGGTGACAACGACGACAGACAACGGACAAATTTTGATCAAAAAAGCTCACTTGAGCCTTCAAGTGAGCTAAAATCTACATACTGTAAACGTATCACATTTAGCTGTGTATTATTTTTAGCGGCTTTGGTGGAACGAAGCAACCGCTATTACAGGTACAATGCTAAATGTCTTGCACATGTATACATAACTAAGAAAATGAAAATTGCGCTAAATCAAATCTTCGCTAACTTATCAAAAGTCAATTTCCGCCAAATATCGTACACGCTAAATATAATATATTTACCGTTATGTTCTATTCATACAACAAAATTAGATTCTATAATGCTAATTAAACTACATTCAAATAAGTCCCCATGATTAAATTCCATACCAAAAACATTTAATGAGGAACTCTATTTTGTGGCGGAAGGTTTTTTTTTGGAAGAAAATGATTTTTTCCCCTTTTTCAAAGTATTCAGTGTTGTTAAGTTTTGATTCTTATTTTTTTACATACAAGCTGCTCACAGAGTGATTTTGTGCCGTGAAATGTTCTATGCCGGTCCTAAATTTTAAATAAAATCAACTACAGTAACTGTCATATAATGAATTCCATCAACATATTTGGCAAATATATCAAATATATTATATCGAGAAAGTCCTTTAAAAATACCCAATTTAAGCTAAAAATTAGCATTATTTTAGTAATTTAGTAAAATATTTAACATCACAGATCCAATTTTTTTTTTTGGTCATTTTCCGAATAAATAAGATAATTTTAACCACTTTGCTTAAATTCACAAAAATTTCATTTTAGTGAAACCTGTCAAATCCGCCATGCAGTGGGAGAAAAAATTCGTGTCGGAATAGACAGGGTGTCCGATTGCTCAGTGTTAAAATCATGGAAAATAGTAAAATGGAAAAGAAATTTTACGTTGAAATTTACAGTGTGTCAGATTATTCAGGTATCGGATTAGACAGTTTTCACTGTACTTTCAAATAAATTTTTAACATCAGAAAAATAACATTTGATTGCAGAGAGGTCAACATATTGACTATGCGAAGTAATCTGAATATATTTTTGGTGTCAATTTTTTTAATTTGACGAATATAGATGAAAAGGACTGTGTTACATCTAATAATTCATTCGGATAAGAAATATTAAAGGGAAAAAATGAATTATGTGTTAAACGTAATTACAGTGCAAAAAGGTCATATCAATTGTTCCGTAGTGCTAAAAGAAACGCAGAGACTCCCATTAATTTTTGGTCTTGATTTTTTATTAAGCTATGTTTGTAGATTCTAAAAATATACTTTACAAAAAATCCTCAATACTTTTGATAGCAGGAATCAACCTCCTTAACTTAAAATAATACTTCCTTGTCCGTTAGGATCACAGTGTGTCAGCCATGCGTTGGATGGTGGTCATTGTTCTAACCTACAAGCTAATTCTATTAGATATTCATGGACAAAGTTGTAAGTGTAAACTTTAAAATCAATACTAAAATAAGAGAAATGTATTCATCAGTAGTTAGTAACGATTAAGATACAAATCATTTCTATCCACTATAGATCAAGTGTACTTCAGTGATGATCGAAGAGTTTATTACCCTGGAGATAAAATACAGTGCACTGGTATACACAATATGTACCAATACTGGTACGGAATCTATAACTCTAACTTTAATAATGTTCGTATTATTATACAACAATATTTGGCAAACGAAACATATGTGGAACTATTGTCATGTCAATTTTTTTCTGGTAACGAATGTTCTGCCCATCTCATCAACGAAGGATGCAGAGAAGTAAATGTATCATGCTCAGTTGTACATTATTAGGTGATATATAGGATTAAGCTTGAGACCGAGATTAACAAAATACACACCGTAACAAGAAAGATCGTTATTACCGGTAAGTTGATACATGTATGCAATTTAAATTTAGTTGAAATTATAATATTTTCATCTATGCCTGAATCTTTAATTCTAATATTGATGTACGTCTCTCTCTCTCTCTCTCTCTTTTATAAATGACACTTGCTTCTTTATTTTGACGTAGACAGACCATCCATCAAAGCTTTTCATATTCACTATAAAAATGTGACTAATGAAAATTACACACAAATTTTCTCAACTGGAAGTTTAATAGAGTTGATTTGCAGCGGAGATGTTTCAATTCTAAATAGGAACGTTTTTCAGGTAAGAAATACAAGTTAGTTAATTATTGTAGATGCTGTAAAATCACGTAACTATGTTCTTGGGGTGAAAGTTTTGTGATTAGAAGAAACATTAAAGGTTTTAGGAGGTGTGATTTTATCATTAAATGAAGGAGAAACATTTCGCCACACTGTTCAGTTTTTGTTTTCATAATTTCATCGGAGAAATCTTGCTGTTTTGCATTAATTTTACTAGGTAGAGTTAAATTCAGATTTTACAACATGATTAGTTATTTAAATAATAAAATACTTTCTTTGGTAGTAAGTACGCATAAGCGGGTTATGTTATTTTTTTTCTGCAATAACTGCGACATTTATTACCGTACTAACGAACAAAGAAAGCATTTTATTGTTTATATTTACATTTGTATTTAAAATCATTCAAAATAAAATTAGATTTCTTCAGATATTGCATTTAAGATGAATATATAGTTGTATTAAAATTGATGGAACAGCCATTGTTCTAGAAATCTACGCACGTGGCTTGTTTAGTGTCGTTCATGCACTGATTAACGGCAATGGGCTCTCTTAAGAAATAAAGGAGAAAATATTTAGTGGATGTAAATCTCATATTGTAAAATTGCATATATTAACAAAACAAAAATTCTAGACTTAGATTTTTCGATAGACAGCATTATTCTATTATACAGTATACCTTCAAGATGTGAACTAACATCCAAGCTCTATGATAAACGTGATGACTTTTACTTTTCTGTCGTCAACTTCCCTTAATTACAATGAAGCGCATTGAAGTGGTAAAATTTTCTGTTTGGATGGAACGTTTTGAGCTACCTTTAGACACGCCCATTTCTTTAGAAAGGAAAATTCGGTCAAATGATTCAATCGAATATCTGTAGAACAGGTATTTTATAAATATAATAGCTAATGAAATTGACGGTCTACATAAACACCGAGTAAGCACGTGTTCGACCGATACATGTGTTATAGTAACTCCAATCAACATGATAAACTCATAAAATGAACAAAACCGTTGCAATGCTTGTTTTACATAAGCGGGAACTTTATACATAGCTCTTTCTTATTTAAAAATCTTCATTTCAGTGTAACTCGTGTTGCTTGTCGCGGAAAGTGTAGTGTCCTAAAACATTGCGACGAATATTGCTTTCTCGTTTCTAAAAAAATGGGCGTGTCGTTATGTTATAATTGACGTTCAAAACATGACTCAGAACGTTTCGTCCAAATGGAAAATTTTACCACTTCAATGCGCTTCATTGTATGCAGCAATATACCCGGTACCTTCATCGACTGCTTACAGAGTTTATATATCCCAGTTGATTCAATATGCAAGAGCATGCTCTACGTATAAACAATTTCTAAAACGAGGTAAATTATTGACAAACAAGTTGATGAAACAAGACTTTCAGGTGTCTCGTTAAAAGTCATCAATTTGTAAGTTCTATGGTCGATACAATGACCTTGTCAGCAAATACATTTTATCATTGAGGCAAATACTGACTGACGTTTTTCATACAATTTGTTAGTCTGTTATGTATACTTACTGAATTAACGACGGATTTTCCCGTTATTTCCCGACCAGGACAAGGAGAACACGGCGGGTGTGACCGGTTGGCAGGGGAATCTCACTCCTGAGTCCACCTCGGATGTTTTGGAGGTCAATTTTTGCTCTGCTCCTATTTTGTATTGTTTCATGGACTTTTGATCTTGAATAATGTTTGCAATCTCAATATGTTTCATTGTGAAGATGGGTGGAAGCCTTCTTAACCCAAGTCTTTATCTTTACTATCCATTGAAATAACTGGTGTGACATTTTGCCACATAAAAAAACTGACAGAGGTAATGTACGAAAATTGTTGGGAACAATATTGCCCATAAAATCTATAAAATGACTATACACTAAAAGAAAAACCTAGTGAATTTAACTAGTGTGTTTCGTAAAGCGTTGGTCGTGATTAGTAAACTTTCAGTTTACTGGTTAAGATAGTGAGTTGTGGAGCGGGGATCGTATAGATACTTAGAAATCTAGTGAAAGTTATCATCAATTCTAAATTTACTAATCTTATCTAGTAAATATACCAATATCTGGTAAAACTACTATTAAGGTAGTGATTGTATGGACAGTGAATCTACTAGTTTTCTTTGTGACATTAACTTGTTATTTTTTTTACAGTGTAAAATGTCAGATCGTGAAGCAGGTTCAAATAATTATCATACCCAACATTTTCAAGATTATTGACCAAAGTCCTGCAAATATTTAGGTACTTTGAAAATAATTCTTTTTAAATGCATTACCTATGTCCCAAGCACTTTGGAAAAAAATTCAAGCTTAATTTTTTTTAATGTGTGCTGTAATAAAGTCTAGTATTTCCCCTAGCTTTATTTGAAAAGTACTAATTATTTTACTGGAAGTATCTTCATACTACAAGTTTAATGATCGGAATTGGAAATACAAAGCTGGTGAAAATCTGGTGAATATATAAGTGACAGATGTATTATATATTGTACAGTGAATTCAAATACCTTAAGTTGATATTTCATATTTATCATTAACTTCATTAGGTAGAAATTGTAGCTTCTTCAAATTCCCAGTTGTTTTAGAATCATATGGTTGAAACATTACAAGGTCCTTAAAGCTTATTTGACATTTTTTTTTATCATCTTTAAAAATCTAAATCACTCTTCATTGGAATAGAATACGGGAATACATCAATTATTTGCAAGCATCTTAAACCCTCTCTACACTGCACATTGAAGAGTTCAGATTCTGTTTTTTTTCTGCAGTTAGAGTGATCTGCCCTTAGATCTAAATTTAATTCAAATATTCATAACATATTGAAAGGCCAAGAAATACTAACTGAACGTTTTATTTACATGTATTTTTTTCTATTGAAGTAATTAATCGTGATTTCTATTCACCGATACTTTGTTGTCTTTGAACATTTTCCCTGGGGTAAATGCCACGCACCACACATCGACAAAAATTAAATAAATAAGCTAAATATTAACTCCTTTATACAGTATACTTTTCTCAATGTCCAAAAAGATTTCACTTGTGTAGAGAGGGTCCTTAAATGCATAAAATTTTTTGGATCGAAGGTGTCTCAAACACTGATGCTTAAAGAATTATAGAAAAAAATGTTTTAAAAGAATTGTCTTGTTGCGCTTTCAGAATTTAACATTTAGGTGGAAGAATGATTTGATAAAAATGCAAGATCCACCTACAATAAGAACAGCCAGTATTTTAGATGATAAATGCAAAACTGACCAAACAGTATCTGCCTTCCTTTACTTGAAAAGTGAGCAATTGGATACAGAAATAAATTGTGAAGCTGATCCTGATTATTTGAGAACATCTGTCTGGAGAGGAGGGATATTTCGGAAATCCATAAATATAAAAACAATACCAGGTAATGTAATATTTCAAATATACATGACAACCTTCAACTGAAAGGGTGTTGGTTTTGAGTGTGCTTCATGTATGCAGAGCAGCTAGTACCGGTAGATTGATTTTAGATTTTTCAAAATTTTTTCAGAGATGCTTAATTAAATTTAAAGCCACGAGTTTCTAAAGAATATTCTTTCTTAACATATTGCAGTATGACCCAATACCATTCACTTCTTAAAATGTTTGTCTATCATTTGAAATGTCTTTTGTTAAATTCTTCCAGTAGCATAATTTTATTTTTCAATCTTATATTTTTTTTTACTGCGTAGCCGTGCTCTCACAAAATCAGCAACTGTGAAGCACCATATCTCTAACAATCACCTTACCAACTTTTTCTAGTGTTCGATAACATTGTTACAGATATTGTTTCCTCATTGAATATCTTCGATTGATATAGTGTCTCTACCATCTAAATACTGCCTGTATCATTAACACCCATGCACTGTTCGCTTTTGACATACTTCCTGCTTCCTCTAGTATTGACAGATTTTTTTCCTCGGATTATCAGTACAAAACATGACGATATTCGACATCATCTTGTTTTACCTTTTTTAATGAAGACTACCTTTCTTCTGAAATTGATTTCTTTACCATAAAACGACACAATAAACAATCAAATATGATTTGATTAGAAATTATATAAATGGTCTTAATTTGAACATATTTGATTTTCTCATTTTTGCGCCACTTTACAGAGGATTTGACAAAAGTACATGTAGAATGAGTGTCAATTACTATAAAGTTTAACCTACTCTGAGATATAATTTTAGCATTTTCATTTAATTTTGATATTTGCAAATTTTTTGTAAACTTCATTTCAATTTATTTCTAAAACATTTTTGCAAAATTTGGATATAATATGACATTAAGTTAAAAAATAATTAAGATAGTCCAGGAACTTACTGTACAACCCTCGAATAGCCAATTTCTGTCACAAACTATTATTTGCATGGTTAAATTGATTTCAATTTGAGTCAGGATATATAAGGCAGGTCCTGCCTTTTACGGAGATATATATATTTTAAAAAGATATAGCTTATATTTGCATCTACACCTGTCCTTTTTATTTGAAGAATTTCCAGCATTACAAATGCAATAAAAAGGCGAGAATAATGTCCTGCCCGGAGACAGTTTTCAAAATTTTCAAATTCCTATATTTTAAAAAGAAATTGTATTGTTAGTCATATCTTCTTTATCATTGTGATTCATTTAGTTAAATAAATAACTGTATGGTTGATAATTTGTGTTTTATGAAGAAATAGGCATTAAGATGAAAAATTGGTCTACGGATGCATAAAAATGATTTGGATGTATAAAGTGGATCAAGTCAACACTATTCTAAAAAAAAAACTGCTGTTGAGAAACAGAAAAGCTAAAGTAACTCAGATGCGTTTTGTAATCTACGAGCCTCTTTTTTCCCCTGATTTTATTGAAAGTTGGGGATATTATTTGGGTTTCTCTGTACGTACGTCCGTCCAGCCGTCTGTCTGTCTGTCTGCTTGTTACACTTTTTAACGTTCCCGCGCGATATCTCGAGAAGCCTTTGAGCTTCTGCAATGAAATATTACATAATTACTCCGTGTGGCCAAAAGAAGACCCCTATTGATTTTGAAGTTGAAGGTCAGGGTCAAAATTCATAAATTTTGTCTGTTTAAACATTTTTTCCGTGCGATATATTGAGAAGCCTTTGATTTTTTTTACAGTGAAATTTTATACCACAACTCCCTGTGGCCTAAGAAAGAATCATATTTATATTGAGGTCAAAGGGTGAAAGGTCAAGGTCATAAAATCATACATTCGATCTGTCTGTATCATTTCTGTGCAATATATAGCTTTTGAGCTTTGCAATGAAATTTAACACCATAACTCTGAGCTTCTTTTTGCACGATGCGCGGGACACAGATTTTCTGTTTAACCTTATTTTTCTTTTTTCTGGCAAGAGAAAAACCAAATCCTAGGTCCTGTGATTGTCTTAACAGATGAGTTGGAAGATCGATCACTCCTATCTTTGACATGCAAGGCAACAACTGATCTCTATAACTCAACAGAGGTATAATTGACATTATAATTACTGAAAAGAACAAATCAGATATTAGAAAAAAAAAACTAAAGAGGCAAAATTGGTTTTAATCTTTGAAAAACGAAATGGATACTTTTTTTTCGATAACTTTAAACTTCATGCATGTTTCTTTTTTTATTTTAAGTTTATACATACTCAGTGCAGATAATAAGCGATGGAAGGAATCGTTTTACAATATATTGAAGAGGCATTTTGAGATTGACATTTCTCGAACATATTTGGGTATCTTTGGCCTACTTGATACTAAGTAACACATTGCCTTGAACATAATGGAAACAATTATGAAAATTAATTTTGAAAAAGAAAGAAAAAATTATCAGTTTGGGTTTTAAATAAAGAAAAGAAAAATCAGACATACATATATACGGTAGAAATGCTAAAGTACATTTGCATATAATGTGGGTTTTTTCCTTTAAAAACTTTTATCTCTGCTAGGAGTATTCTCCTAGCATTCTGAATTATTTCTTTATATGAACAATGCATATGAAAATACTGTAACATAAGATCTAGCAATACAAAAGTACGAAAAGATTTTGTTTTGTAATTACTTTATTCCATTTTTAAATACTGTAGGTAATACTATGTTCTTGTCAATAAGGTAGACATTTTTGCAATTAAAACATAAATATAAAGCATTATATTTTTAGACATTCATTTGATACAGGATATTCAATGGTGCATCAGAAAAGAAAATAAAACACAGTATACCCCTCTTCCACTTCAAGAAGATCCAAATATAGAAATATTTAATAGATCAATCGAAAAGATAATCAAAAGCAGTGTTCTTTATCAGTTACTGGAAAGTGAGGAAAATGTGGAAATTATCTGTGAAACTAACCATTCCGACGCATGCGGATCTGGCAAATTAAGAGGCACAGTTCTTTTAAACCCAAAACAAATAAAAACGCAAAATCTGCATCAAAGTAAGAATTTTGTTGTCCAAAAACATAAAATTGAAATGTTTCAAATAATGGAACAAATTAACAATTTATTTTTCTATCGTTTTAAATGTTCCTTTATTCTTATTTTAAGACACATACCGTATTAGCGGGTTTTCCTGACGGGTGTAAAAATCTGGTGTTTTGCCTGCTTAAAGGAATGACAATAATTTTGGCGTAATTTATTTTAGCGGGCACAGAGTTTCAGCTCTTTGCAGATGAACACTTAGAAGAGTACTGACTATTTTAGCAATTAAAATTTTAGCTACCATCAAAACGTCAAAATAAGCTAAAATTAGCACCTCGCTAAAATAACCCGCTATACGGAATTCGGATTTCACAAGATTTAATCAAGTGACCGACCCACTTCAATTCCCATTGAAGTTTACAAACTTGTTATTTATTTCTTCTGATTTGTTATTACAGATTATACAAATGTTACTTTGGAGCAATCAGATCAGTTGGATAATAGATGTCCCACTACAGTTCAACCAAACACTATGCTCTATGCCTCAGCTAGTGTTATGACTGCTGGTATCATTATCCTTCTATCAGGAATCTTTGCGTTTTGCAAAGCGAAGAAAAGAGGTAAATAATAAACACTTCAATTTGTCCTGTGTGATAATGAAAATAAATTTTGGTACCTGAATATTTTATTTTAATAAGGTCATCGTTAAAAATGAATAAACAAAAAGATTAAAAAAACAGTGACCAAATGCATAAGCAATACAAACGGTATATAAACACGATTCCGTGGAAAATCGGGAGGTGTGATAAGGCGCCTCAGGGGAGGAAGCATTCTCTGTTACCTGTCACATCCTCCTTGAACTCTTTGTATTGATCAGATAGACAGAAAATTTCGTAGCATATCATGATTTAGACCTTTAGTCAACACTCAGGTCCATTGAGCATTGAAAGTTTTTTTTTTTATATCGATTCCATTGCAACGCATACACGGCACTACATTGACGCAGGGTCTCGGTTTATAAAGTCTAATCCCAAGGACCCACAACTTTCAATTCAAAGTACCGAGTTCTTGGTGAAAGAACATTCGCTTCCCATTTTTTATCAACTAAGTGTAGTTGATACGAACACAGGAGTTTCTCATCACGGAATGAGCGCTCTACCGATTGAGCTACCGTGACGGCTTAAGTTAAACTGGTTCTTTTATTGTTTTAAACGTAAAGATACTGATGTATTTTATTTGTATAGGTATTTCTTGGAAATTCATTATTGATTTGGAGGATTTTAGTGTAAAGAACTTTTCACATACCTATCGAACGAAATTGTTGCCACAGTGAAAATTTTTAAGTAATGTTTGCTTATCAGGAAGAGAATGTGGGTTTTTTTGTGCTGATATTTTTTTTATCAAAATACTTTATTTGAAAACTATGTTTTAAAAGCTAATATATTTCGAGAACAGTGGTGATCGTTGGGGTGGGGATGGGGCAAAATTTATTTGCCGTATAATGTACTTATTATAAAACTCCGATAAATGTATATTTGACTACACATGTAGACTGATGAATATTCTATTATCCTTTCAGTGAAAAATGAAACCAGCATTTCATCTAAAATATTTTCGATTCCTTCCTATACTTGACAGTAGACAAACAATAGCGCCACATAATATGCTTATATTTATTTACCGAACATATGATAAATCAGTTCAAGTTAATCTAATATGCATTTTCTTCAAGTGTAGTCAAAAAAGCAAATGTAGTAATATCATGACAAGACTTCTATAATGACCTTTACGATCTTGCAATTGTCATTTACTGAATGTTTTTATTATCTTTAGTAAGTTTTTTTAAAGGTAGGATTCTTCTCACATTTCTTGTATTTAAAAATTAATGAAATTTTCACAGAATCAAGAGGACAATATTACTAAGTGATGGTATCAGTGAGATTAAATTTTACCATTTAATATTAGAGGCAAGGTCAGGTCAAGGTCATTACCTTTTTCTTTGACATTAAGAATAAAAAATTACTGTTTCCAATCATGTGATCTCTACTTGTGATTCAAAAGATTGAATGTTTTTCTTTTTGCATAAAATGATACTACCATATAGGGCCTATAAGATGATATTACCAAATTGACATGGATAATTTAAATAAAATGGATATTTGCTAATCCGAATTTCCTCTACTTTTCTTAAATTTTTAGGATTTATTAGTTATTTTTATATGCTTCCTGTATTTAACTTTTTCCAATTTTCACATATAGTAAAGTTGTCACATAAAGGTACAAAATGATATAAAAACTAAAAGTTTTTGATCGTTTACTAAGAGAGAAATAACACTTTTTACGGATTTTTGGCTCAAATCTGTACTTATATATGAAGCATTTAAATGCCAACATAGTTCTAGTATGTGTGGAAAATCTTATTTATATGATATATTTTGAAACTTTAGTCCCTTATTATTAATTTAATTTACATTTGAAAATTTCGTCTAGTCTTTGATTGCGTAAAAAATATAATTAAATTTGAAGTTCTATAACAATTTTGAGAGCAAGAAAAGACGATATTTTCATACGCCACCATTCCGCCAAAAATACAGTCCCTGCTAGTTTTCAAACACAGTTTACCATTTCTATTTAAAGTTGTATAATTGTGATGAGGAAAGAAAAATATGGTCTTTTAAATCTCTTACGTCTAAATATATAAGACATATCAACAAATGTACTTTATATTCCATTTAGTCAGAAACTAGAGAAGATCCTACCTTAATCTCTTTGCCTCAATTTTTGTTATTTTGAAATATTACACTATTTTTTATTTACAAATATCTCAATACTAACTACTTAAACAAGTTCTAGGCCGTGTGAAATGCAACAATTATTAAAAAAAGATAATAAAATTTCTTCTCATGTTTTTATTGATCCAAGCAAGGAGAATATGAAAATCAAGAAAGTGTTAATTCATTTCCATAAAAAAAACATTTTTTTTTACTTTTTCAGTACAAAGGTTACGCTTTAGTCAATTTATTTTTTCAGGTTTTACGTTTAATTTTACTCCCTTTTTACTCTGATAAAAATATCAACTTTTCTACCATGAATTACATTATAAACATTAATATGCCTACTTGATGCCCTACATTTCAGTTTGAATGCTGCTGCGGATAAATCTAGCATGCCAAAAGCAAATGCATACAATACGACCGGAAACAATCCAGTCTCACACGAGCATCAGAATCAAATATCATCTGGCGGCCAAACCTATTCGAATGCCCCAGTTCACACAGGGGGAGCAACTATCGGTGTTTATGAATTAACTAATGGCAGTGATGATGGGGATATATATGAACCAGTAGTATTACATGATTATGATCCACATGTTTATGAAGGAAAACTCCAAACTGATGAAGTTTATGAAGAAGTGTAAACATGAGGAACATTTTAAGAGGCATAGATTAAAAGCACAAAAATCAGTTCAATTCTTCTCGAAAATAATTTATTAAAGCGAGTGACTGCTTTTCAAAACAAAAAATTTAGCATACAAATGTATATACTTCTAAGTCATTTTCAAACCATCTACCGAATCCTTTTTTTTATTTGAACTTTGCTTTCATTATTGTTTTTAAAAAAACTTTTAAATTAACTCGTATTTTGCATACACTAATATTATTTTCATATTTCATTTAATATAATACAGATTTTTTGAATCAGGCTAATTTTTTGCTCGATACAAAGTAAACATTTTTACATGTAATACAAGGTATCACTTTAAAAAAACAGATCGGATACAGATATTTCACGCCTTAAAAAGTGTTGCCCTGATAATCATTTATGTATTCCTTTGATTTAAGCAAATAATCTTATATTTGGTAAGTTTAAACCTCAATTATGTATGTAATTTGGCATGCATATGCAAGGGGTCTTTTCTTGTCATGTTTTTAATACTGAATTAGACGCCATGTTTGACTTTATAAAAAGATTATTACCTTTTATGAATTTAATGCCAAAACAGAGAGGAATTGAGTAACTGTAATAGGAATTAAGCATCTCTTGAAAAATTCATAAAAAACAATTGTTAGCTTTAGAAATTTTCATTTATATCGATATGCAATCAACTAGCGTTGGAGGGATACACATTTAGACCTTAGGCCTTTTTCCCTTTAAGAGCAATTTAACTTTTTCATGGTTATGATAAATATACCGATATCCCTTTTTTTATATTACAGATTGTGTGGGTTTTTTTTTTAGATTTATCTTTTTTTTTTATTTGTAAATCACATGTGCCAACGGCTGGCTCATATGAGTCTTTCGAATCTGTTGTTCAGAAGAATGATATTGTTAAAGATTTTTTCTTCACAAAAAATCATTTGTGAGCAACAGGTATATATATTAAGCTTTTTGTTCATTTGTAATTTTTGTTTGCCTGTATAGTATTCTTCAATCGTTTTATGGATCAAACGTCATATTTTACGTTATAAATCACCAGTTCTGAGTCTTCGTCATTTCTTGTATGTAAAGTTGTTTACTTAATGGCTAACTTTTAAAAAAATTATATGTTGTAATATTATTTTAGCTTTTATGTCAATTTGAACGCGTTGAGTAGAGCCTACTTTGCATTGAAAGACATTACAAAGTAATTAATTTCTTTTTACAACAGTACTTAATGTATCAGTTTGTTATATATGTAGACTGAACTTACCAAAAGATGAATTATATAATGTATTTTTGAATTATGTCCTTTCTGTGAAATTTTTGGTCAAACGCACTGTCTTTAACATACAATATATGCTTGTCACTTGTGTAATTTGATTTGATCACGAAATTGATTTTAGCCCGCCAGTTTTCCAATCTAACCATAGTAAATAAGATGTGCGTTCGTGTTTAAGAACTATAATACGTCCTTTTACGTATTACTTAGGCGAAAACTCATAGTTAAAGAAGTGCGAACGATAGTATTGTTCTCCCGCCTACCTCCAAATCAATTTTCAAAAGTTAACATATTCGAAGAATTTTTAATATTTTTTTTATAGATAATTATTATGCTTCCTGTCAGTTTGTTTCTATATAATCTATACCCTATTATTATACTTCTGTTAAAATGTTTCCGATATAAACTTCAGAACGTAAAATAGCTATCTTAGTATATAGTTCACGCTTAGCAAAGCTATGCCCCGGAGTATAGTTTTGCTATCCACCCTCGGAAAATTTTCATGCAATTTTTGCCACCAATTTTGATTTCCAGCGATGAATCTGTTGACTGATGATGTCATAATGACTTCAGTAGCATTGTGACGTCATCGGGATTTTAGATTATTCTTGCAGTATTATCGTACTCCAATATAAATTTCAAAACTCAGAAATTATATTATACATCAGTATAATAAAACGCTTATCTACTGGTTGTGAGTGGGATAGCTCTTTTATCAAACACTTCACAAGAACTATTCCCCTCGGGCAAGTCCTCGGGGAATAGTTCTCTGTCGCAGAGTTAGCGTGCGTATTTCTTTATTATATTTTGCTACTTTTTCTGAAGAAAGTTGAATTTTTTTCTTTTTATGTATTATGTTCACATTATTTTTAGAATCAAAGCATATCTGCATGAAGTGAATACCGGTAAATCTAATTCAGCCCTGTGGCTTAAATTGCTGATTAAAAAAAATTACCATCATTTTCTTCATCGTAACTGCCTGTAAAATCGGAGTGCTTTTAATGTTTAGTCATTTAAACCAGTGCTAAAAAATAGTTGTTAGCTGTCGATGTCAAGAAATGAGTTAGTCATTAATTTTACAAACAAAAGTAATAAAATAGAATAATCCCTTTCGAATCATTAATTTACAAATTACATAATGTATTGTGCATTGTAGATTTGGATAATAATTGAGATTTTTCTTAGCATATCTTCATATCACTTATATCAGCATGTTTACAAAAAAGATTGTTCACTTTTTATATTATTAGAAAGACAATCATATAAATATTTAAACAAAAAATTAGTTTGCATCATTAAATTTTGGTTTTAGTCAAAAGTTTGTTTGTATCCAATGCACTTTTATTTTCAAGACTTCAAAATACTTAATACATGAAAATTTTTATCAAATAATTATATGTAAATTGGTTTGCAACAGCTATATTGTAGATTAATGAAGAAAACTTTCAAAGTTCACTTCGGAGGGTATTTAAATTCTAAATCTTTAATATATTTAATTAACTTAGGAAGTAATTCCTCTGATTATATACCCGCCTATTTCCTGCAGAGCCAGGCACAAAGTTTTCCTAGATCTATTGATATTAATGACATTATATTATGGCTAAAGTTTATAGACTTTTAAGTTGATTTGAAATTACTTTTGCTTCCTTATTTTAAGTTTTCAATTTTCAATAGATATCATTTCACAATTTATTTTTCGATCATGTATTTGCTAGCAACAAGTTTGATTTGTACTTATGGATTGTTTTTATTTGAGGCTTTCGAACAAAACTGTAAGAGAATTATAATTTGTTAAGTTTTAATTCTTAAATGAAATTTGTCGATAATTGACTTTTTAATCTTTTCCATTCAAATTAAAAGAATCAAATAAGCGTGTGATATCATATCCTTAAATATAATACTGACAGATTAATTCCTTTGTCATAAGGACTTTAAAATTTTAAATGTTTAAAATTTAACAAAAAATACAATCTTTGATTTCTTTTAGATTTCATGTCTTTTGAAAATCCATTGTTAGGCGTTTATTACCCGAATGATATTGTACAGTGTAATGCTCGCCAGTGGTTTTCAAGTCCAACAAATGTTTCAAGTACAAACATTGTCATCCGAAGAATCTTGAGAAATAACACGAAAGTTATTCTTGCAATGTGTCCAATCAGGAGTGATGAGATAAGTGCCGAATGTAAAGCTAATTTTTCTGCGAATGGATGCAAAGACCGTGTAAAGATATCATGTTCTGTTGAAACGAATGAAACGGAGACAGAAAGAACATTGGGGATCTCCATAACAGGTTGCTCATTTATCATCACGGATAATATTTATCTACTATGTAACATTTAAAATACATTATAAAAATAATTTTAAATTCGTATTTACGTGTAAATGTACGCACAAATTTCAACAGAACCCTTATAAAATGTTTTTTTGTTAATTTCTTACAGGAAAACCTTCGAGACTTGTATCCTTCCGCACACGTTATCAAGGCATTGAGAATGATAGCGTCTTGCAGATATTTCCCCCGGGAACTCTCATCGAGTTAATCTGTGAAGGGGAAGTTCCTATGAGAAATGGAAAAGTTTTCCAGGTAAAGCGCGAGAATCGTACTTCGAACATTACGCTCATTTTATTATTTTTTTTGTGAGGAAAGCTCAAAAGCAAATTATTTGTTTAACACGCATTGGATCAATACAGTTTAAGTTCAATTATTGCACATAAGTAGAAAGAAACAGTTAGGGTATTTATGCTCATGCCATTTTATTCAAACTTCATATCAATTATAATGTTTAAATGAAGAATGTAGCACTTTGTCAACACAACGACTACCACAAATCCAAAACATTACGTCTCCAAGAGCCAGCAATGTACAGGACATGGCAGATTTCGGACGATGGATGCATAGGTAACCAAACAACATCTGCGTTCATTCATCTACACGATGCTCAACTCAAAACAGTAGTCAGCTGTGAAACAGGATATCTCGGTACTTTTCCAAAATGTGGAAATGGAAGCTATCGAAAGACAATAACATTTCAAACAGAAGAAGGTAAGGGCCATGTCAATGTTTATAAAGTTGAGGAGTGTCGACATTCTGTAAGGTAAGGTCTAGAATAAACGTGAATGTGTGAGGATTTTGGATCCTCCAAGTTTTTGTGAATTTTTTTGGTATTTTTTTTAAATTGCATTTTTCATTATAAATGCATACGACAATGTTTTGCCTAACATTTTACATTATGGTTACTTTTACATTACAAGATTTAAACAGAATCTATGGTCCATTTGTTGTCACCAAAGATGTTATTGGGAACAGATCCCTCCTCTCCATGACATGCTACACGACGATTGGAACATTCCATGCAGAAACATCTCAGGTTCTGACATGTCTCATACCGCGCTCAGAAGCTATAAAGGAATAAGATCAAATGAAGAGTAGAAAACATGATAAAATTAATATAATATGTATGTGCTCTAAAGTGTCTGTAACAATATTGAAAAATGATATTGATGGTTTTGAGCTATTCAATTTTTCAGCATATCAGGTGGTGCACCAGAACAGGGAAAGACAAACACTTTCATGTCCTTCCTTTGCAAGAAAAACCGAAGGAGGAAATTTTCAAGACATCTTTTGGAATAAAATTCAAGAGCAGTGTTCTTTATCAATTGTCAAAGAACCTAAAAAATGTAGAGATCATCTGTGAAACTAACTTTTCAAGTGAATGTGGATCTGGATCCGTTCAAGAAAGAGTTTTCCTAAACAATGACACCCACGATTACAATTGTAAGTTACATACAACTTTTTGTAGCATTGCTTCTTACATGATAAATACCAAATGCTTTTGTATTATAAAAACTTACATTTAAAACCTTCTTTTTTATCTATATCAAAGGGGAAATTAGCTCAAACCGAAATTCAACGCAATTGTATTTTGGAATTGGTGGAATGGTAATAGGGGTAACACTAATCTTTTTGACAGTCTTGATTTTTGTGAAAACCTGGAACAAGGGAGGAAACAAAGGTAATTATTTCTTTTTCGATAACTATTACCATAATATCTCTATTGTAATGGTAGTGAGTCAAACTAAACAATTTATAAAATGTTCTGCTGTACTGCTTTAATTATAATATTTTCAAAGTAAACTGCAAGTTTCTTATTATGTTTGCTGCTGTTTTTGTGTATCTTCCAATAAAAAAAATATCAGCATGTTAAGCTTGTACACTTTTACAGAAATGTATAAAGAAGACAGTTCTGCGTAAGTAAACATTATCATGAGATGTAACACGTTATATATCCATACACATCATATATTTCAAAAGACACAATGGAAAAAATAATTATAAAATTGATACGAATATAAGTATGTCATACACATTTAAATAATCATTGAAACACAACAATAGTCTTAAAGATAAAGTACTATGCAAATTTTTACAGACTTACATGACATTTAAAAAAAATAACAAATTTAAAATCATTTAAAGTCTAATATAGTTGTTTAACATTTTAGATGTATACAACTGAGTGTATACATTACAATGATATATATTGTTTATAGCTCCAATGAAGGTCCCCAATGTGTAAATTCAATAAAACCAAGCTCAAAAGAATCAGAGATTCCTATACCAAATGTACATCAGCAACAGTCTCAAGAACAATTACTTGAAGAAATGATGTTGCCAACAGGAGAAAGTTCAGCTGTACTAAACACAGACAGAGTGCAATGTGAATCCATGTACTCACACATTAATGCAGATATCTACGACTTGGTCAGTTACAGCAAAACTGAAGATCACATCTATGAAAGACAAGAAGTGGTACTTAAGCAGGTAGAAACAAATGAGTAATGCTAACTGACTACAAGAACAACAGATATGTGATAATTTTGATAACATTGTTTTAAGACTGGTCATATATTCATTTTTCTGCCTGATCTTATATTTATATTTATATTAGAAAATATTCAACACCATAAAATCATTCCAGAATGATTTCAAAAACCTATATAAAATTCAAAAATTAAAGCTACATGTGTAGATTAGACAATTTGAATATTGAACTGGGAACGAATAGGACTATTTGCTGTGAAATATATGGAAATAACTAACAGTATTTAAGCTCAAAAGTCCACAAAACAATACAAAATAGGAGCAAAGCTCAAACATGGACTTATTTCATGCAAATAAAGCCCTGCTTATATATTTTACTTGAAAAGACGTTAATGGCAATCTAACAACCAAGCTCTATGATAAACGTGATGAATGTAAATTTTCTATCGTCAACTTCCCTTACTTATGCAGAAATATACCTTCATCACCTCCATACGGAAGTTACATATCTCAGTCGATTCTACACGCAAGAGCAGGCTCTACGTATGAACAATTTTTAAAACGAGATAAATTATTTAACAAGCTGATGAAACCAGAATATCGGCAGTATCGTTTAAAGTCATCATTTCATAAGTTTAAAGGCTAAATACAATGACCTTCACTCCTCCATGGCACCTGATCCTACCTCTGATGTTTTGGAGGTCCGTGTTTGCTCTGCTCCTAGTTATCGTTTATGGACTTTTGATCCTGAATATTGTTGTTTATATGCATATGTTTCATGTATCGAATATTTATATTATTTATCGCATTCTTCTTAGTGATCTCCGTTGCATTTTATACCGAGCTGCAGGCCTTTAATTCAGTCACTGGAACATAGCTGAGTCCATCAGAGAAATAGTATAGAGTCGACCGTGATTGAATTCCCTTCCAAAGAAGGCTTCCATGTTTATAAATAGGGGCAAGCACCGGGTGGATATGTGTAGAGTTAGTGTTGGTTGATAATTAAGGTTTGCAAAAGTAATCTTTCCTTTAACATAGATATAAGTGAATTGCGTCCCCCTTAAAAAAATAAAATAGAAACAGTCTAGTAAAGTCCCACGGTTGGTGAATTGCAACCATAAGTGTTTTCAATATCAATAAGAGATATAAATTTTTTTGATGACCAAATTAAAAAAAAACACTTATCTAATAAATATTACACAAGTGGAAGAGGAGGGGGTTAAACATCACACTCGTATTAACATAGATTTAAAATTGAATACATGTACCTAATGTTCTTGTATGTGATTATCTTTTTAGAATAATATCAATATTTCATTTGAATTCAATAAAACACAGTGTCACATTTTCATTGCATTGTCTATTCCCTGTCTTATATATTATCATTTTCTTTTTACAATGTATCATATTATTTTTCAGTGTATATATTTTGTTCTTAAAATAAACAGTTTGGAAATTTTGTATATATTTATGTGGGAAAAAATTAGTCTTTACGTATGAAAATGACAAAGAAACGTTTTAGAGCTTCTTTTATTTATTTTCGATGATCATAAAAGATTGTTTTCTTGGACACATATATAAGTATGCATTTACTAGTTAATTCCATTAATATGTCACAAAAAGTAACGAAACAGGGGTTATCGTTCTTTTTATTTTGAAATGAATTATACAATGATACGAGTCAGAGCTGAACGATTAATTTGTGATTGTGTTCCAGGGTTCGGTTTTCTTTGTAGACCTCTGCAAGGACAGCTCATGGAAAGACCTACACCACTGAAAAAGATTGATAGTACTTATAATAAAATTTGACTATTATTATTTTTAATATTAAAATTACCTTAGAGAGGGCACTGTTTTATTTTTTTTTTTATTTTACAACGAATAAGCATGAAGCTGAAAGAAAATATGACTTTCAACTTAAATTTGATATACAGTGTATGTGTACTAAAGATGTAAACATACGCGCAATTCCTAAAGCAGTCATTTCTGTAGGTAATGAAATTGATTCCACAAACTGGTCTGAGAACAGCATTACACATCATCAAGCATTTACACGTTCCATTTTGTCTTTTAGGAACACCTCTGAAACGTTTTAATTTTTAAGAAAATTAACACAGAGGTTGAAAATAAATATCTCTCGTTTTCATCAATGATTTCTAATGATATGAATATACGATACTTACGCACACTTCATAACACATTCATTATTTAATGTACGTTTGTCCGTGTACACCACACACACTTTTCTTTATCAGTGGACATTGGCATGAACAAAGATGGTTCTCCTTTAAAGCTTTATTTCTGAAAATGAATTTAATACGCAGTGGCGAATAAGGGATTATTCATTCCAGTATTAAAAGGGACCCTGCAATTTGTTAACTTTAGTTTATTCCCGTTTTTAATAATGAAGGATCGCCCCTGTCCCATTCTTCCGCCAATGCTAGTAAAATATCCACAAACTGTTTATTTGGTTTCTATTCCATACCTACACTGTAGAAAACACTTGTTTATATAGGTTTGTCCATCTTCTCCACACACAGGGTCATAAATACGGATACATTTACAGTGAAAAAATCAATCGTGTTTCTTTAATGCCCCACTGCAAATAAGAAAATAAGTCGCCATTTACTTAAAAGATAAACTTTTAAATGTTAACCAGTTTTAGGAACATAGATAAAAAAAACTCATTGTGAGAACTGCCCATCATCTTAGAAAGCCACGGTTTGGAATCCGCATATAACTCTCTCCTGAGAATGTGAGAGGATCATACATTTTAGCCGTGGTTTGCGACGATGGGAACTGCGAAGAATAAGACATTCTTGAGTGAACTTACACACAATATCGTACGCAGTCATTGAAATAGGTTTTTCCATCCGAACCACACACAGGAGAAAAATCAGATCCACACCCACAGGTTGTTCTGTAAGGAACAAATATCAAATATCGCACTGTCACAAGAAAAAGGAGAAGGATATTGTGTAATGTTTTTATTGTCTGTACCCTGTATTGTATGGAACGCCAAATTAACATATATTCAAATATTTGTACCTATCTTCAAATAATTGCACCTATCTTCAAATAATTGTACCTATCTTCAAATGAATTGAAGATAGGTACAATTGAATTAAAGATAGGTACAATTGAATTAAAGATAGGTACAATTGAATTGAAGATAGGTATAAATAATTATACCTATCTCTAAATAATTATACCTAGGTACAAATGAATTATACCTATCTTTAATAGAATTACACCTATCTTCAATTCAATTAAAGATATGTTCAAATGAATTATACCTATCTCTAATTCATTTGAAGATAGGTATAATTGATTTAAAGATAGGTACAATTGATTTGAAGATAGGTTCAATTAAGACATATCCACAAAGGATTTGAAGATAGGTACAATTCAATTATACCTAGGTTCAATTTGTTTTCTGTTGTTGGTAAATAATGAACGCTCCCTTTGAGACACTATACAACATCAACATGGAGGGAAACCAGGGAAGCACTTGAGTATAGAGGGAAACGCACAGAACCTACAGAACGACGACAACAAGGATGAAAGCAGAAATAAAGGTTAATTCAAAATGTGCAAAAAGCATCATATACTTATAAAAATACATGTATATCATGTGGGTATATCTGGTATTGCAGCCAGATGAAGATTCCGATAAATTTTCGCGCCAGCTGTGACGTATCGGAAATGACGTATGATAAAGGGAGTAGTTGTTATTGCCAATATCTTAGTAATTAAAGATAGGTTCAATTCAATTGTACCTATCTTTAAATCAATTATACCTATCTTCAATTCATTGCATTTGTACCTATCTTCAAATCAATTGTACCTATCTTCAAATGAATTAAAGATAGGTATAATTGAATTGTACCTATCTCTAATTCATTTGAAGATAGGTACAATTGATTTAAAGATAGGTACAATTCATTTGAAGATAGGTACAATTCATTTAAAGATAGGTACATGTACAATTCATTTGAAGATAGGTACAATTATTTGAAGATAGGTACAAATATTTGAATATATGTTAATTTGGCGTTCCATAGTATTGGAATAAATATCAAATACCGCACTGTCACAAAAAAAAGGGGAAGTGAAGTGAGATGTTGTGACATTTTTTCTTAATTTTCTGCACCCTATATAATATGTAATATAAAATTTGATAGAAATATAACTTTGTATCATTTATGGAAAAAACTTCACACCTAAAAGTATAAGTTTTGGTCATTACAATATCCATTACATCAGCATTAAAAAGACTGGTAGTCTTTGGCTTTTAAAAAATGAGAAATAATCTCGATGGAATCTGTTTTTATATAACTTGCAATGTTTTCTTTAACGAAAATTCACAATATCAAACAATCATAAAATATGTATCAGAAATACCATCAGTCTATAACCAGTCCCGAAGGTATAATTATAAAAAAGGATCATGTGCAAATTAGTCATTATATTAACCTCCAGACGTGGTGTTCAGTAAACAGGCGGCTTTGTGACGGCACTGTGAATATCCACAATCGGAAGGAATAGAGGAGCATGTAAATCACCTAGGACAGTTTGTAAACTGTAAAATAAAGCGTTCAATTAACTTTGTGTGCATATATTTTAAATTTCATCATTTTTTTTTTACTCTGTTTAACTGACAAGCGACTATTCATATTCATATCCAAACGGTTTTTTTTACAATATTGTAAATTATATATTTAAAAATGATACTTTTAATAAGATAATTGATAAGTCCTTTGTATTTTGAGATGCATTTTCATTCGCTTGATTTTTTTCTTTTCTTATTCTAACAATGTTTGGGAAGATGTCATTCTATTTAAAAGATATAGAATTGTGGTTATAATATGTATAATCTTTTAATTATAATGGAACTAAACATTATCAAAAATAAATAAATAAAAAGCAAATTAATAATTCAAACAAGATACTGGTTTCATGAGGTACTGAATGATCATAGATGGATGAGGAAAGATCTTAAGTAAGATAAGTTCTTAATTACCAGACAAGGATCGGGAGCACATTCACACCTGGGACAACTAACAGGTAAGTAACCGAAAGGACACACCTTGGCCGTACAGGTATACGGGCTTGGGATGCTAACTTGTTTTTCTACAAGCACAGGAAAACACGTTTAATATATAATCTCATCTATTATGACCGATGAGTTCAAAAAGTCTTCAAATTGTCAGATATCTTTTTTTATTTTTTGAAAATATATCTTTTTTTTAAAAAACCGTTAATGAGGAATCAAAACAATTTAAGATAATTAACACAAGTAACCTATGTCCAAAAATCAGCAAGATTTATATTTCAATATTTAACCTGAGTTATGTTTGCCAACTAAAGTGGGAGTTATTGCTGAGATTGTGTTTGAACGTTAAAATGTGTGCAAACTCTTTGTATAGAATCAGAGATTAAAACCATCATTCACACAGTATCATATCAAAGCTTAAAAGAAAAAAATAGCTTGAAGGATTTATCATTTATTTTTGTTTTTTGAATAATAAAAATCTGTTTAAAATGTAAATCAATCCATGCATAATTTTTTGTTTGTTTCATAATATTATATCCTTAAGAATCCTTCATTTTCACCCAAAGCAGTCAATTGCCATTATTTCACTTAGCCCAAACAAAGAGTTATCAGGGGTTTTAATTGACTAAATTTCACACATATATGTACGCATTTATTTAATATGAGATAACCATTTACAAACATCAAATGTTACATTTAAGCTAACGATTAAACTCTGAGGAAATTAGCTAAATCTGTAAACGTATAGTTCAAAGTCATCATAAAATGCTTGATTGAAACAAATATTTCAAAAGCTGAATTGAGCAAGTAATTTATAATTATGTGTATTTGAAATCCCCATTGAATTATTAATAACAAACGATACCCCGCCCCAACCTAATATAAATATAATGGAAGTGTCCATGTTTTGCTTAATTTTCTATGGTAAACTCAACATATGTGTTGGTCAAAAAGTAAAATAGAAGGTGCACAATTGCAATATGTAATAAAGATTCTGTGAAAGTCTCATCAAATTTCATTTAGTTATGTGAGACGAGTTGCGGATATAAGATGGGTACCCCATTCGTAACAGTCGGTCGGACGGTCGGACTGACGGACATCCGGATTACTATATACTATAAACCAACTTTTATTTGCACGCGAGAAATATTCGTGATTTTCGCGACCTACTAAAATTAGCTAATATTAATCGCCGCGAATCCTTTGTTTTTTCTTTAAATTGGTAGAGAATGTTACCTCAGTCGTGAAAATTACTCGTCACGGAATGATTTCGAACAGACGAATCGCGAATGACGTGAATAATACAGACTGACTCCAGATCAGGTCACGTGATTGGATAAAATGGCCGATAAAGACAGGGAAAGTGGCGATTCCGTTTGAAATTAGGTGACCGCTGACCGCGTTACGCAAGTGACCGCTAAATAGAGTTACTTTCTATAGGAAATTTCATTGGCAGGAAATAAAATGACCGCATACGACAAGTGACCGCTGGATAGAGGTGACCGCTATGACAAGTTAAACTGTAGTTGGTTTACAGTACCCTGCCGTTTTTCAAGCGGGGGTACAAATAAATATACGATTTTCTTTTAGTGTAAATGATTGTATGTATTCTTAGCCTTATGTATGTGATTTTGATGTCGGTTCCTCAATGTACATTCTCTCTGTTTCAGCTCCCTTATAACTTTATTGGGTGGATAAATAGACTATGGCTGTAAATATCATTCTCATATACAGTAAGAAAGATTTTTATTTAAAAAATTAGGGTAGAAATGATTATTATAAGTAAGATACATAAATTCTGTAACACCTGCAAAGTAGGCGGAGGTTTGCTATAATCAAGGAACCTTGGATATCTCAGTTGGTAGAGGACTTAACCAGTGATGCAGGGGTCTTATTAAACTAGCTGCAGTGTCCTTCTCCTCAGTGAGAAGTGGATTTTTTATCTGAAGTAAAAGTTATTTAACATTAACATTTTTGTTTCTAGGCGTGAAATTGTCATGTTCCTGTCCTCTTTGGTGGGATTTTTTATTCTTGGATAATATCTATGTAACAAATATTTACCACGGCACGTAGAGGCGGTATGTAAGAAAATTTGGTTTCTTGATTCTTATGTTTTATTGCACTATGAGAGAAAATGTTTGAACAATTTTTATCTCAGCGTAAAAAGTTCAGAGAAGTTGATCCTCGACCTCTAAAATTCACATTGGTATATTATTTTTGAGTTAAAGATATTTCTTAGTAGCTGATGAGTGAAGTACTCTCTGGTCCAATGTTCACATCCAGTTTCCTTTAAGGAAGCATAAGCTCCTAAATAATATAAAAAATTGATATCGAGAGGAAATTTTTGTTTATATTTAGATACCTTTTTACGAGATAAACAAAACTTCCTTTCGAAAAATATGAAATGTTTTCGTGTATATCTTTATGTTGATTCACATTAGAATTTTTTCAGCTAGAAATAAGAAAACCCTTAGACAAATTATGTGCATGTATATTTATTTACTTTCAGTGTAATTTTCTTTATGTAATCCATTAGACATCCACGACGTTCAAATTTCTATAACACACGCAAAACCATGTCACAGGGCGGCAGAATACCCAGTAGGAACTACTTGCATTTTCAATATTTAGGAATACCAAAATGTATTTTGTTTTGACTCAATTTCATTTTTAAAAACTACCTGTTTAAAATTAACATAAAATACAACAAATGTGCATTAAAAATTAATTTGTCATTTTTTACCTCGCAATGTTTATTTGCGTTATTTAACTTTCCAACGTCGTAAACGGCTTTCGAATGTCACGAACGGCTATTACGTTTATTAAGCACACCAATACCGAAGGGCGCTAAATTCACATTAAACATGAACGAAATAAACAATTATGATAAAGAAAAATTAGAGAGTGTAAATATAAGCATTGAATTCATATTTTGGGATGTCTTCGGTCCTATGACACATCTGGCCGAGCCGACAAATTATCGTACCGCGCTAACGCGCGGTATTCAATTTGTCGGCACGGCCAGGTGTGTTATAGGATCGAAGATATCCCAAAATATGAATTCAATGCTTAAGTAAACCAATAGATCCTTATTGTTTTTATTTGCAGTGTATTAGTGTATAAATTAATTTACGTTGCCTGCGTGGTGCAGTGGTTAGAGCGTTTGCTCTAGAGTTGCGAAGTACGGAGTTGATCCTTACGTCGCGAGTTCGAATCCCACTGAGGGACATGGAGACTTGTCCTTCGGATGAGACCGTATAAACTGAGGTTCCGTGTCGCAGTAGGTGCCGGCACGAAAAAATATCCCTCCCTGCTCAATGACCTTGAGAGCTGAGCATAGGACAAATTTGCAGCTCTCCATCGGCAAGTGGTGGCGTATCCGTATGAGTGACAAATTCTCAGGAGGGACGCTAAACAGCATACATTCAATCAATCAACTAATTCACTATACAAGTGTAACTATTATCCTTTGTGTGCTACATTTAATATTTTCTTAAGTACATTAAGTGACAAATATCTACCGTGGTATGTCAGTAACCACCATTTGGTAATGAATTATTTCACATCAGATGCAACTGTCAAGCAAAATTTTGAATAATAAAAATGTTAAGCCTTATTCATGTTAGCATTGTAATTTACATATTAGAAGGCCAGGTGGTGCAGTGGTAAGAGCGTCTGCTCTAGAGTCGAGACGTAAAGAGTCAATTCTTCTATCACGAGTTCGAATCCCACTCTGTGTCGTGGAGACCGGTCCTTCAGATGAGACTGTATAAACAAAGATCCTGTGTCACAGTAGATGCTGGCACAAAAAGATCCATCACTGCTCTATGGCCCTGAGTGCAGAGTATTTCGGACAAACTTTGCTGCTTTCTACTGGCAAATAGTGATGCATTTATCTCCATATGAGTGAAATATTCTTGAGAGAGACATTAAACAAACAAACAAACAAAACAAATACATATTAGAGATACAGAAGTGAATATTATATTATACAATATTGATAGATGGATTAAGCACGGGAAATAAAATCTTTATTGTTATAACGTTAACTTTGTGACAAAAGTGGTGAGGATATAAAACTGTGATTGTGTATATAGTATGTATGGATTACTCAGTGTGATATTCCTTAGTAGAGGGATTGCTATGCTATGCTTTACGATGTCTTTATTTCCATCTGTTAGGTTTTGTATATGAAGTGAAAATGCTTCTTGATACAGAGAACACACCATATTCTGAATTATTTTTTTTCAGTCCTACAGACCAAACCTAAAACATTTTGTACAAATTATATAGTTTGATTTATTGTCTTTTGTAGCTGCCTAAAAAATTCCCCTACACCTACTCTCGGGTGGTTTTCTACAGAGATCCATCAGAGATACAGAGAACTGTCCATTACACATTTGAACTAACGGATAGTAAGGAGTGATGAAATGTGACAAAAATCACAGACACTAATATGGCTTATGTGAATATTTGAACATGTGTAAAAGTTACGTGTTATTAAAGCTAATTTTTTTATGTCTTACCATTTGCGGTTTATCCCATTCAAAAGAACAAGATTGTGAAATGCTTATGCCCCCATGTGGCAGCTTAATGCCAAGCCTGAGGATTCTTGAATGCTAGTCAAACTCCATGGTCAAGGTCAATAGATAAAAAATGACGTAACTTAAAGAAGGGACTTGTGTTTCTTAAATATACATTTGTACATGTGAAATATGAAAGCCCAAGCACTAACCAATCCAATATCGCCAAGGACATTTTTTAAAAACATTTAAGGTACTTGGATGAAGCTATGTCTTAAGAAATAAACTCAAAAATAAAAAAAGCCCTAGGACCATTGTTCTGAAACATATCTAAAAGATGTATTTCCTCTCATTTGCAATGTCACAAAACTCTGTGTTCGCCAAAAAAAGTTCCGCCAAAATAATTGGCATACCTTTGAGTGAGCAAAACGCTGAATTTTAAAACCAGCTTAAGAAACCCAGTATTCGGTACAGTGATGTATTATTAACACCCTCTTCTTTCTTTATACACATAATTATGTACCTCAAAAGAAGTTGGGAACATATTGTTTTTACTTTGTTTTTATTTTTTCTTCCCGGGTACTTTTTTGTCCGCGAGTGATCTCGCAAGCTACTCATCCGATCTAGGTGAAACCTTTTTAGAGTCACTAGGCATGTTTTAAATATGTAAATTTCCGGAACGAAGGTCATCTTGCGCACATGTACTTCCATGTGTGCGCACGTGTAACACGTGAAATGACCAATATAATTGATTAAGCCGTAACCTTTTATTTTTTTATGAAACTTTTTGAAACTCAAAATATAAGGGTATATTAGTAGTGTACACATGATGACATGGTCAAAATAGCATGATAAACTCAAACGCATGCACATCGCTTCGCTCTGATTGGCTGAAACAAGTCTCAATATCTTCCTTGAACCCTTATCAAAAGAGTCAAATGACAGAAGACTTTGACAAGAATTATAGCAACAGATCTGCTGTGTAAAGAAAGTTCATGTTCAAAGTGAAAGTATTGAAAGTTGTAGTTCAGGTAAACTGAAACTACTCATTTTATGATTTACGTGTTAATTTGTTAATTTTAAAGAGGTACAAGTACTTTTTAAAAGAAGTGGTATGTATTCAATGCATTTTAGCAACTTCTCAATAAGATTTTAAGGAAGAATTCTTCTTATAGACCTTGTACATAAAAATTTATGAAATTATCATGGAATCAAGAAGACAATATAACTAAGTGATGGTATCAATGAAGAATAAATTTGTCCATTAAATATTACAGAAAAGACCAGGTCAAGGTCATTCCTTTTCCCCGGGACATTAAGCATAAAAATACTGTTGGCAATAATGCCTTGCCAACCTCTTCTTTTTAACAGTAAATGTTTTTTTTTTTTTTTTTTTTTTTTTTTTTGCATAAAACATGTAAAAAGATATTACCATATAGGGTCTATAAGAGGATATGACCAAAGTGACATAAATAATTTAACTAAAATGGACATATTTGCTAATCAAAATTTTCTCTATCTCTCTTAAATTCTTAGGATATATTAGTCATTTCAATATGCTCTCTTTATTTATATTTTTTTTTATTATTTTTTACAAATTGTTAAGATGTCACATAAGGATACGAGGTTTTATAAAAACAAAACGTGTAGATTGCTTACTAAGAGAAGAAGAAATAATAACTTAATTTTTGCGGATTTTTGCTCAAATTTCTTTGATCTTTAGGAAAATCCTTTCCATTTGATCTGCTGAGTATATTAAAAATTTAGTCCGCTATTAATTTAAGCTTGCATTTGAAAATTTCTTCAAGTCATGGATTGTTTTAAAAATATAACTAAATCCATTGTTCTAAAATAATTTTGAGAAGCAGAGAAGATATTTTCATACGTTGCCATTCTGCCAGAAATGTAGTTTATGCTAGATTTCAAGTTCAAATTAATTTCTATTTAAAGTTATACATTGTACACGTACAACTGTGATCAGGAAAGAAAAAAATTATATTGTAAATCTTACATTAAAAATATAAGATATATAAGGAATTGTACTTTAAATAGTTCATCTAGTCAGAAACCTGACAAGAATTCCTATTAAAATAAAATAACCACTTCCTTGTTCAGTTAGATCATTTGTTATGTCAGCTATGCCTCGGATGGCGGTCATTGCTCTAACCTTCGCGCTAGTTCTGTTAGAAGTTCATGGACAATACTGGGAATGTAATCTATAAAATCAAGCTTTCCTTCAAATATAATGTATTTTTCAGTAGATATATAGAATTGATTTAAGTACCGTTAATCTTTTTTTTCGATTGCAGTGTACTTCAGTGATGATCGAAGAGTTTATTACCCTGGAGATACAATAAAATGCAGTGGAAGTTTACAAATTTGGGGCGTCATTGTCAAGCCAAAGGATAATGCTGATATTGTTATCCAACAATATTTGAGAAACGGAACACTCGTGGAACTAGTGTCATGCGCAAGTGACGGTTACAGATGCTCTGCCCATCTAATCGACGAGGGATGTAGAGAAGTGACTATAGCATGTTCAATTGTAAGAAATAAGACGGAGATTATAAAAATAACAAGGAACATCAGTATTACCAGTAAGAATACGTATATTTGTATATATTTATTAAATTAGTTTAAATCATGATCTAATTATCATATCTTTGCCAAAACTTCAGTGCTAAAATTAATCCTATAATACAAACATCTCTCTCTCATAAATGACAATTGATTTTTTTGTCATGTAGGCAGACCATCCATTAAAGCTTTTCACGTTCACTACAAAAATGTGAGTAATGACAATTACACACAAATTTTCCCACCGGGAAGTTTAGTCGAGTTGGTTTGCAGTGGAGAAGTTTCAGTTGTAAATAGGAAAGTTTATGAGGTAAGAAATACAAATACGTTAATTATCATAGATCTATACTGTAAAAGTACTTATCTTCGTTGGGTCAGAGGTTTGTGATTAGTAAAAGTGTTGCTAGTTTTAGGAGATTTACTTTCATTATTAAAAGAGGAACTGCAGACTTCATTTTCAACATTTTCTTTTGGGTATCAAGAGTTTTGATTTACTATATAGGTAGAGGTAAATGCAACATTTACAACATGATTAATTGTCACGTTGTAAATAACAATCCAATGATTAGTTTTCATGATGATAATAGCGATCCAATGATTAGATATCATGTTCACTTGTAAATTACGAAAGAATGGTAAGTTATCAAATGTTGTTAATAATGATCCAAAGATTAGTTATCACGTTGTAAATTACGATCCAATGATTAGTAATTAAGTTATAAATAACGATCCAGAGATTAGTTATCATGTTGTAAATTACAATCCAATTATCAGTTATCAAGTAGTAGATTAGTTATCAAGATCAAGATTCTTTATTGTTTAACGTCCCTATCGAGAATTTTTTTACTCAAATAGAGACGCCAACACCTGCAGATGGAGAGCTTCAAATTTTGTCCTTTCCTCGGCACTCAGGGCCATTGAGCTGGGAATTTTTTTTTCTTGTGACACAGAACCTCGTTTTATACGATCTCATCTGAAGGACTGGTCTCCACATCCTACAGTGGAATTCAAACCCGCGACGTATACTGTAAGGATCAACCCCTTACCTCGCGATTCTAGAACAGACGCTCTAACCACTGCGCCACGATGGTGACGATCAGTTACCACGTTGTAAATAACGATCCAATGGTTCTTTATCATGTTGTAAATTACAGTCCAAATTTTATTAAAGATTAGTTATCAACCATCAATTTACAACAAATCTTCATTGGGTAAACACTATATAATTGGGTAAAATTTAATTTATTTCGTTGTAAGAAACGATCCAATGTTTAGTTATCGTGTTATAAATAACAATCCAATGTTTACCTATTATGTTGGGAATAACGATACAATGATTAGTTATCATAATGTAAATTTTGCATCGTATATATCTTTTCTTCTTCTTCTTCCAAATAACTGCAAACTTCTCTGGAGTATTATCGCAGACTTTTACTTCCTTGCATGCCCAGCAGAAGCGTGCCGTTACAATCAAATATTCACAAAATAAAAATAAGGTCATATGTACAGTTAAAGCACAGCAATATTCGAGATTGTATATGGGTTGAGTTGGTGCAGCTGCTCTTTAAATCCCACCAAAGTTGGAGCATGAACAACGGTGACTGGGAGGTTTTTCCATAATTGGATTGAGGAAGAGAAGAAGGATTGTATGTGATACTGCACTCTGGAGTATGGAATTTGGTATCAGAGACTGTGTCCTCTTATTCATGGTGCTGATTGTATTGGAGTTAAGTATGACTGTGTTGGAATAGCCACTAATCCATTGATGATACTGTAAAGCATACAGGTTATATTTGTAACTTAAAGCACTTGTCTAAGGTATTGGAGAGTATTCCACTGGAGATCTCGAATCATTGTTGTAATGCTACTGGTGGTTCTGTAGTCTTCGTAGACAAAACTGGTGGCTATTCTCTGGACCATCTCGATCTTGCTGATGTCCTTCTGTGTGACTGGGTCCCATACTATGCAGGCATACTCTGTTATGGACCAAACCATAGTTCTATAGCAATGCTCCTTGATCTTCTTTGGGCAGGTGCTGATGTTACGTCGAAAAAAAGCACTGGTGTTATTTGCTTTCTTAGCCACACTGTCGATATGTGGGGTCAAGTTCAAGTTGTTGCTGATGTTAAGGCCGAGGTATTGGGTTGTTTTTATGGTGGTAAGTGGTACTTTGTGAATAGTGTATGTTGATATGATTTGCTTTCTCCTGTTTAATTTGTAACCTGCAAGACTTCGCACTTGTCAGCGTTGAATCTCAGTTGCCAGTTCTCCTCCCACTGTTGCTGACTGTTCAGGTGTTTTGGAGGATCCTAGAGTCATCAGGCGATTTTATTGTCCTATAGAGGAGAGGAGAAAGTCGTCTGCAAACAATCGAGTGCTAGATGATACCATGCTGGGCGTGTCGTTGATGTATATGAGGAATAGAAGAGGTACGAGCACAGTCCCTTGACGCAAACCCGACGTGACCGGTGACTTCCCTGATCTGGCTCCCTCATGATCATATACCACTTCTTGCATTCTGTCCTGGAGAAAACTCGCAATCCATTGAAGAGTATTAGCCCGTATTCCGTGGAGGTAGTATTTCTGGAGTAGTCGTTGGTGTGGGACTTTGTCAAAAACATTAGAAAAATTAAGTAGGGAGCAATAAATCTGGTCTTCTGAATTTAGACTGTCTGATAGGTCCTGTAAGGTGAATACCAACTGACTTTCGCATGACCTTTGTCTCAGGAATCCATGTTGGTGATCAGATAATATCTCTTGATCTTCTAGATGAGTGATAATGGTGTTATGCAGTATATTTTCCATTATCTTACAAGTAATGGAGGTAAGGGAAACAGGAGGTAGTTTGCGGCTTTCCCTCTTTCCCTCTTTCACATTTCTAAAAGAGTGGAGTCACTGTAACTTCTTTCCACTCGTCAGATATTTTACCCTGTTGCAGCGTTGCACAAAATATGAGGGTGAATATAGGTGTGACCTCGTGTGCGACCTCCTTAAGAAGATGACCTGGGATGCTGTGTGGACCTGTTGCTTCGTGAGGATTGATGTTCTTTTTTTTTCACACAATCAGGACGAAATGTTGTTGCAGGTCTGGATAAGGACTCTCTCCTAGATCTGGAAGGTTGTTCATGTCCTCATAGGTAAAATTCAAACAAACTGGTCATTCAAGATGTTTGTCTTGCTCATTGAATCACAATGAAGCATTTCCTCTTTGCGCAGTGGTGATATTCCTACGTTCTCGGTTCTTTTTCTTGTAATAAAACTCCAAAATTTCTTAGAATTGGTGGTGTTATCCTCCTCAAGCATGTTTGATATGTACTTGTTTTATCATTTGTGCAGGTGGTCTGAGTTTCAATCTTGAGTCTCTGTATTCGTTTTCCCTGTTTTCTTTGCCTTTTTATAAGTCATCCTTTTTCTTTCTGGATAAGTTCGTTGTGTCTCTGTTTATCCATATATGGAAGCGTCCACCTAGATGGTATGTGAGAGTGCATTAAGCTGGCGATCTCCATAATGTGTGGATGTATGTTTTGGTAATATGTCTGGACGTATATTCGGTTGAAAAATTCTGCATATCGTAGTGTAGTTCTTTAAGTTTTCCCTTTTTCCATAGTAGATCTTCCTTTTTACTGGTCTTTTATTTTTTGCTTTTGCTCTAGCTTACGGGTCACTTATACCAGGGACTGTGGTTCAGTGGTTTCCTTATCCCAGTCTATGTCCGGTAATTTGGCATCTCCAGCTATCCATAAGGTGGATTTCGGATTATCTCTGACAATCTTTGTAATATCATCACGAGTTACATTGTCGGAGAATAGGATCCGACATCTATTCATAGATTTATGATTTGACGTATCAAAATGCCTAGGGTGATGTCCGATACTAGAGTAAAGAATTTTTCAAAATAAAATGATGAGCACTTGAAGGCATCATTATATTCAGTACATTTTTAAAGATCTTAATTATCATTAGCATTGATATTTGAAAACTAGATAAATTTTTTCTCTAAATTTTTTTTGTCGTGGTTGTAGAATTTAAAATTTAGGTGGAAGAATGGTTTAATGAAAATGCAAGATCCACCTACAATAAGAACAACCAGTATTTTAGATGATGGATGCAAAACCGACCAAACAGTATCTGCCTTCCTGTACTTGAAAGATGAACAATTGGACACAGAAATAAATTGTCAAACTATTTATTGGGGATCGTTTAGGAGAACAATTCGGAAATCTATAAATATAAAAACAATACCAGGTAATAGAACATTTACAACGCTACATGTATTTTTGTATATAATATGTAAGACACATGACATTGAAACCTGCCGATTTAGATTGTTCTACATGTGTGCATGATATTAAGTAGACTGATTTTACATTTTCAATATTATTTAAGAGATCCTAAATTAAATTATCGCCATTCATTGTTGAATACAGATTATCTTAACACTTCACATAGGTGAGTGTGCTTCATATAATAAGACAATATAAATTATTGACTCTACTCTCATAAGCTTGCCTAAGCTGAAAGTCCAAATGATTTTACCTATTACTTTTTGTTCGTATATCGGTCCGTTAAGTTTTCAGATTTCTGAATTCTTCCACATAGAACACGTTCGGCATTTATCAATAAAACTTGCCACTAAGTATCCTTTGATACATTTTAGAAAGATTATTTAAATTTGAATCAGGGTTTTAAAAAGTTAGAATACATGTGATAACCTGCCCTGAGAAAATAGATTTTCAATTTTTTTAAATTGTATTTTTAATTCCTGGAAAAAAATCTCTTTTATCAAAGGGTACGTTGTCAGTAATATTTTGCTATCCGTTTTCGTCCGTCGTCGTGCGTCGTCCGTCGTCCATCGTGTGTTAACATTTGAACATTTTCAGCTTCTTCTCTGCAACCACTGAACCAATTTCAACCAAATTTGGCACAAAGCATCTATTGGTGAAGGGGAACAAAAATTGTGAATTTCATGATCCCTGCCCCCCCTGGGGCCTGAGGGGTGGGGCCAAAACCACTAAAATTAATGCAATCTTTAAAAATCTTCTTCTTTACTCCTGGACATCAAGCAGTCAAACTGTTTGCATGATTGTAATCAGCATTAAGTCCTCTACAGAAATTGTGAAATTCATGGCCCTGGGGTCAGGGGTTCTAGTGCTAGGGCGGGGCTAAATAAGTATATAGTAAAAATGCATTATTTCTTTGAAAATCTTTTTCTCTACTCCTGGGTATTAAATAAACCAACCAAGTACATACTTGTGATAAGCAAGAGTGCCTCTACCAAAATTGTGAATTTTATGGCCCCAGGGTCAGGGGTTCTGGTGTTAGGGTGGGGCTCTATTGATTATATATAGTGAAAATACATGATTTCTTTGAAAATCTTCTTCTCTGCCCCTAGGTATTAAATAAACTAACTAAGTGCATAGTTATGATGAGCAAGAGTGCCTCTACCAAAATTGTGAATTTTATTGCCCCAGGGTCAAGGGTTCTGGTATTGGGGAGAGGGGGGGGGGGGCTCCATTGATTATATAGTGAAAATACATGAATTCTTTGAAAATCTTTTTCTCTGCTCCTAGGTATTGAATAAATTAAATAAGTGCATAGTTATGATGAGCAAGAGTGTCTCAACCAAAATTGTGAATTTTATGGTCCCAGGGTCAGGGGTTCTGGTGTTAGGGCAGGGCTCGTTTGATTATATATTGAAAATACATGAATTCTCTGAAAATCTTCTTCTCTGCTCCTAGGTATTGAATAAATTAAATAAGTGCATAGTTATGATGAGCAAGCGTGCCTCAACCAAAATTGTGAATTTTATGGTCCCAGGGTCAGGGGTTCTGGTGTTAGGGCAGGGCTCGTTTGATTATATATTGAAAATACATGAATTCTTTGAAAATTTTCTTCTCTGTCTCTGGGTATGAAGCAGATGTACTACCTATATAGTTATGATGAGCAAGGGCCCTAATCTTGCAGAATTGTGAATTTCAAGGCCCCAGGGTCAAGGATGGGGGGTGGGGGGCTCTGAGACTTATATACTGAAAATGAATTAATTGTTTGAAATCTGCTCCTTTGTATTTATAAAACATTTATTTATTTTTTGATAGGCAATTTTAAGGGTGCCTTTTTAAAATTTGTGTAATATGTGGACCTAGGGTCAGGGGTTTATGTCACAGTGTTAGGGGCACTACTGATTATTGCTGAATATTACTGATTAGTTGGAATGCATTTTTGTTCCCCTACCCTGCGTACGGGTATTCAGTAACCAAGCTAAGCAACTGCTAAGTCTATTGTTATGATGATCAATGGTGCCTCTTTCAAAATTGTGAATGCCATATAGCATCTGGCTTAAAACAGGAATCAAATATAATAACTGGAAAGTTGTTGCATAATGCTCAGGTGACCTATAAGGCCCGTGGGCCTCTTGTTTCTTACACATTCGATAAAATTAAGTTATTGAATAAATTTGACTGATTAATTGTTTTAGGTCACCTTAGCTGAAAGCTAAAGTTAGCTTTCCTGATAACCTTTTGTACTTTGTCTGTCCGTCTGTAAATTTTTCACGATTTCGTCCTTTTCTCAAGAACAATCGGACCAATTTTAAGTAATGTCAGTACAAAGCATTTTTGGGTTAACGGAAATTTGAATTGTTAAAATGAAGGTCCGTGTCTTCTTCCGAGGGGAGATTATTGAGAAAAGACAAAAATAGGAAGAAGTCATTCAAAAATCTTCTTCTCAATAACCACTGGGCAAATAGAGTTAAAGTTACAAGGAAGCATCTATGGTTAGTGTAGAATTTAAATTGTTTAAATCATACCCCCATGAATAGAATGGATTCACAAAAGGGAATCCAAGTTTTATTTTGAAATATGTTGCTTTAAAAATCTCATTTCAAAATTAAATGTCGCGTTTGGTGCTGGATTAAATCTTCGAAATTCTTACCTAAATTGCAAAAAGTATAGATTTCAAAAATACGAGGGTTGGTCCAAAAGTAATGTCACAGTGTCCATATCTTTTATATTTGGGGTCATATTTTCAAATATAATATACCAAAGATGCACACATATAAATCTAATTAATATTGAAATTTTCATTTGATAATGTTCAATTGAATTTATTTTATAGATGTTAAAAACCTAGAACATAGGGGGTGTCGCCGCGTCACATTGGAACGTCACGTTTTAATGTGTATTTTCTTAAAATGAACAAGACAAACACATTAAAAAGAATCATAAAAAGCGGCTTATTGCCCAATATTTGAAAAGAACAAAATTTATGTACTCCTTGAGTCTTTAGTTGAAAATTAAATGAGGTCATTTATAATTTTGATCATAAACATTGTTGCTTAATACTCTGATGCATTGACCAAAGGACTTGTCGAAATGGGAAAAAAACGCCGCGACGTACGAAAGCCCAGAAGGCTCATTCGAGATTCAAGTTTCGAAATACGAGATTCAAAATTCGAGATTCAAAATTCGAGATTCAAAGTTCGAGTTTCGAAATTCAAGATCCAAACTAACCAATCAAAAGCGGGTTCAACTTTTGATCAGTTCCCTTTGTTACGTTTTTACTATCAAGAAATCGTTGAATATATTTATAACAAATAGATCATTTGCTAAAATGATAATGCAAGAAAAAATGTTTCATGTATTAAAACGAAATAAAAATAAAATTTGGATTTCATTTTGAAAAATACATATAAAATCTTATTTTTCTAATTTAACAAAATAGTAAATACGTATATATGGAATATTATATGGTCTTATCGCTAACTGACTTGCTAATTTTATTTCATCAGATCATTGTTGATGGAGAATGTTGCATTTAATTATAATTAGATATTAAATATTATGAATCGTATCTACACTGCAGAATAATTTAAAGGTATATATTTCATTACATTTTTAAAGGGTACATTTGTGCTGTGAGACTTGACTGCTGAATCGAACTGTAGCGTTATATAAGGTTTTATAAGAGTATACTTTAGTCTTTGGCAATAAAGCTATGGTCAGAGACTAAAATATAACACCATAACGCTATATATATTTTTGCATCTAATTTAGACTCATCTACTATTTGATATTTATAGATAAAATAAATGCCGCATTTATTTTAATTCAGATCGCCAAGCTGTATTGTAGATATAATTTTTAATTAATTCAAGAAATCAAAGTCTTAGATGAAGATAAGTAATTAAATACATAATTTCTATGCATTTCCTCTATCAGGAAAACGATGGCGATTTTTCTTTATCAATACTCCGTCGTCTTTCAAGTTTCAAGCCTTTCAGTGTGTTTGGAAAAATGGGCAGACGAGGTGGGTAGGGATGGGGTTATTGTTAACCTTGACACACTTGCCACGTATTCGTAACTTTATTCATATGTCATCAGCCCCGTCAACAAAGTAGACAATACAAAAATATATATATTCCTGATATATGTATTCTATTTAATATTTAAGAAGCCATAATATAAATTGAAGTATATCTTGCTGATCAAAATCCAATGATTATTTAAATTTCCTTCTTATATAAATAACACTCTTTCTTGCATTGTAATTTTATGAAATGACTTATTTGTTATTTATATATTGAACGATTTCTTGATAGTAAAATCATAATAAAGGGGAGTAATCAAATCTTGAACCCGCTTTTGATGGGTTAATCTGGATCTTGAATCTCGAAATTCGAATTTCGAATCCCGTATTTCGAACTTTGAATCTCGAATGAGCCTTTTGAGAGCTTTTGATTGGTTAATCTGGATCTTGAATCTCGAGACTTGAATTTCGAATCTCGTATTTCGAACCTTGAATCTCGAATGAGCCTTCTGGGCTTTCGTAGCGACGAGCTGTAATGCAGCTTTACTTCAAAATGGAGAAATCACCAGTAGAGACAGCTACGTTGAAACATCAGACTCACAGAAGAAAGGATGTAAATTTGAGACTTGTTTTTAGATGGTTTCAGTAATTTTGGGAGGGTGATGGGTCATCGAATGATCAGCAGAGGACAAGAAGACCGAAAGATGGGAGATTGGTCGGAAAAGTTCAATGTTGTCTGACGTTGTCAATTGCAAAAAAGACAGACGATTAGAGCGATATGTGAAATTTTAAGTTTGTCTTATGCTACTGTTCAAAGAATTTTGACTTAATTATGAAAATAGTGAGTGTACGATGGGTACCAAAAAGTCAAATTTGTGAACGTGTTCGTGAATCTCAAATATTTTTAGTGAAGCTTTTGAAGTCTATGACCTTGCGTACCCGTCATATGACGTTATTTGGTGCGGCGACTACCATAATCGAACGTTGTGCATAATCCTATATTTTGAAAAGTATAAATCATACTGAATTGAAATTTTCAGGTCTGCTTTGAAATAAACATAGCTTCCATCATTTATAGTTTTATTGTTTTACGTTATCTAGCAGCAATTTTTTCAAAGTTGTGACATTACTTTTGGATCAACCCTCGTACCTTACTTCTCTATCAAGTACATGTGCTCACGTAGTTGACATCTATATATTTTTTTTTATTTTGAGTCAAAAGGTCATAGGCCAATGTCGTCAAATTATACATTCTACCTGTGTGTAAAACGTTCATACCTTAGCAATATGTCAAGACTGAGGGTTTTGAGCATTTGCAATAAAAATGACATGACTCCCTATGGCCCTGCCCAACATTCTCAAAGTGTCCCTCGACCACCTTTGGTCCCCTCTAGATCCGCTCTTCTTTCTCTGAATTAGCTTGTATTTCTTTCTTCTGGCAAGAGAGAAACCAAATCCTGGGTCCTGTGGTTGTTATAACAGATGAGTTGGAGGATAGATCACTCCAATCTTTGACATGCAAGACTACAACTGATATCCTTAACTCAACAGAGGTAAACTTGACATCACTAAATGAATCAAGTCAGATATCAAAAGAATAAAAAAAAACAACTATAGGGCGAAATATTGTAGTTTCTTTACCAAAAAATATCGATACTGTTGCATCTTCTATGACCTTAAATTTCATATATGTATTTATTTTTCATACATTTTAAACTCTTAGTTGATGCAAATAGTAAGAGATGGTAAAAATCTTTTAAAACAAGATATTGTAATATTGCAATTACATTTTTAGATTGAATTTTATAATAACATGTATTTGTTTATACAAACAGTGTATATATGAAAACTATAATGAAAGATCTAACAATACAAAAACAATACGTAATTGTTTTGTGATCATTTAATTCATTCAGAAAAGGGGTTTTACCATAGTCTTGTCAATAAGTCTGTACATTTGGCCATTAACAAGCATAGTTATTTATTATTCTAAGTTTAGATATTGCTATTTGTTACAGAACATTCAGTGGTGCATCAGAAAAGAAAAGAACATGCAGTATGTCCCTCTTCCACTTCAAGAAGATCAAAAGATTGAAATATTTAATAGATCAACCGAAAAGACAATTAAAAGCAGTGTTCTTTATCAGTTACTGAAAAGTGATGAAAATGTGGAAATTATCTGTGAAACTAACTATTCCAAAACCTGTGGATCAGGCACATTAAAAGGCACGGTTCTTTTAAACTCAGAACCAATCAAAGCGCGAAATGTACTTCAAAGTAAGAATTTCGCTGTTTCTATGTTTCAAAATTTAAAAATTCAGTACATGGTACAAAATAACATTTATTTTTACTTTTATTAATTGTCTTTCATTCTGATTTTGGAAACATTAAAATATTTCAAACATCTTAGTTGCCAATCAACCAGGGAACTATTATAAAACATTTTTTTAATCAAATGATTCACATTTTGTGACTTATTATACATGCAATTTTTTTATTCATTAAGATGAATTTGTATTACAGATTATACAAATGTTACTTTGGAGCAATCAGATCAATTGGATAATGGATGTCCTACTGATGAACCAAACATTATGCTCTATGCCTCAGCTAGTGTGATGACTGCTGGTATCATTATTCTCCTATCAGGCGTTTTTACATTTTGCAGAGCGAAGAAAAGAGGTAAATGATCAACACTAAACTTTATATGTTAATAAAGATAATACCAGTATTATATTGTAATACGGTCATCATAAAATTGAAGAGATAAGATAAAACACATTGATTTAATATTTAAATAAAAATCTATAAGTAATAAAAACGATGAAAAGGGCATAAACATGATTTCTGGGAAAATCAAGGTGTGATTAGGCGCCCCGCAGGAGTTAGCATTTTCTGTTGAACGGTCAAACCCGCCTTGAATCCTTGTATTGATCGGATAGACCGAACATCCCAATATTGAATTTAGTACACAAACAAAGGCCTAATTGGTATGATCATGTCAGCCAAAATATGACCCAATGATATGATATATTTGTAGCAAGGTCATAAAGACGACAATAGAATCTACAAAAATGCTTTTCAACGAGTTTTCTGAAATCTCTCTAATACAGGGATGACAACAAGTTTTTGAGGATGGAATAGGTTGTGGGATTGCTTGATTGTAAATGTATGTTGTTAAAAAAACGTCTTGTTCGAGAATTTATTACTCTTATAGAGATATCACTACATACATAGGCAGGCGAAGGATTTCTAATTTAGACCTTTAACAGCACCCAGGCCCATTAATCAGTGAAGTTTTTTTATTGTGCCAAAGCCTTTCGTGATTCGGGGTCTCAGTTTTTAAGTCTTATCCAAAGAACGCGCAACTTTCACTTCAAAGTGTCAAGCACTTGGTGTAGGAGCAGTTGATACATATTTTTTACCGACTTAGTTCGGTCGCGGCTTTGATACGTACACGCGTGTTTTCCATCACGGAACGAGCTACCGACTGATCTACTGTGTCGGTGTACAGACGAAAAATGACCCCCGTCGAATAACGACTAGGGTTATTTTTCAACAATAGAAAATGACCCCCACCCGTAGTAAAAAAACATTATTTCTGTAGAAAAAGAGCCCTAGGGGTCATCATTTTATATATGAGTCATATAAAAATTGAGACCCGTTGAAAAATCACCCCTTTTAGAGTGATTCACAATTTAAAAGTTTAAATTGATGCAAAGCATCAAATCGAGTACAAATATATCATTTTAGCATTTTAAAGAATTTTCAAAGCGAATCCATATGAAAAATAAAAAAAATATATGTACATATACTTTGCATGGTACATATCTTTGTATAATTTTCAGATCAAACACAGGTTAACAAAATCGTATATACAAGGAAAAGCATCCTCACAAGTCAGTTGTCCTCAATGAACATGTTGGAGCAACGGCAATGTGTTCACTCAGGACCCCTGGCTTGCGAGGATGAAACTAGGGTAGTATCATCATAGAATTTTTGAATCGAATACAGTTGCGACAAGTATCAAAAATGACTAATATAGAATGTCTGAATACTGACAAAAAGTACGTGCAACATGCTGATATCGTTGATCTTTGTCATGGATCTTTTTCATGTTATGTGAGAATGACGATGTTCTATCAAAATAGAAGTTAAAAATCGTTGTCATTTGCAACTGTTATAACTTTTGTTTTCAAAATAATATTTTCTAAAGATGTCGTGGCCAACCTTTTTCAATCTGTTTGATTTTTACAGAGAACTGGTCTTAAAAACTTGCTCAAGTAATTAGTTAATTTAGGTTATATTATGGTAATTCATATCCAGAAACTCAATACGCTTGATTTTATACCTTATGAACGTTCATCTTGGGGAGCACTTCATGCAAATAACTTAGTTTTATTCAAAACTATAAATGAATGAATATCTAAGGAGAAATGAGAAACCAATTAAAACTTAAAACAACCATTTGGACAAAGTATAAAATGAATTTTAAAAAGTTTTAATCATTACTTTTTTGTTTGTTATCAATAAAGATTTATTCCATCGAATCGATGAAAAAATAACGCCTCAATTCCCCATGTGCACCTTCTAACACAACCAACACTTTTTTGATCTGATACTTATTTTAGGTTTCACAGAGCAAATCATAAATTTTGTCATTATCATTATACGGGGGGCGAGGGTGGATATCATCTAGTGAGCTCATGGCTCACAGTACCTCTAGTTTTGACTCTTTATGGGTTATTTAGATACTTTATGGGGTACAAGTCTTCAAGTAAGTTTTCATATTTTGCTTTGACACAGTATGAAGAAAATCATACAAAATTGAAATTAAATTTTAAATGAAAATCGTTCAAAAATATTCACAGAACAGTGTGAAAAGTTGGAATAAAACAGAATTAAAACTAGAGGTACTGTAAGCACTGAGCTCAGTAAGTGATAACCCCCCCCCACCCCCCATATAATTATATTAGCAAAGTCCATGCTTTGCTTTGAGGAACACGAAATGAGCGACAGACCATAAAATAAAATACGAGGTGCACAATTACATTACGTAATAAAGAATCCGTTAATGTATCATTACATTTTTTCATTAATGTGTGTCCGATCAAAAGGTTAAGAAGAGGATGCACAATGGAACTATGTAACAAAGATTCTGCATGTGAAAACTCATTAAATTTCAATCAGCGGAGTTGTTGATAAGAGATTGGTAACTCAAAACATGACAGACGGACGTACATCCAAATCACTATATATAAAACATATAATATTAGTTATATATAATATTCCTTTATTTTTCTGTCAATACTATGATTCTCCACCATCGAAAAACAATGTTCATCTGGCCATTTAGGCTCTTTAAAGATATATATGCCGTATTAGTGTTTTATTTCAAAAGAAATAAATATGTGCGGTGTCTCATCAAGTTATATAAATTATATACTTTCTGCAAATAAGACAATTCCACTCCATCACTTTTAAAAGTTATGAAGTATTATTTGGTAAAAATTATTTTCTCTCCGAGTCGGATAATAAACGCCTCTTGTTGAAATATTCATGATCACGTGGTCTCGCATGCTCACAGCAAACAATGGTCCAATCTCGTGAATGAACCGAAAAGCATGATGTCTACTACGTTTTTACTACAAACACGTGAGTTAGGGATTGTCAATACGTGAGCACACCTCAGAGTTGGTTGCTTTTTGTACCGAGGAATAATAACGTGCAATTGTCTTGTCACTAGCAGTACAGCATGGGGAAACTCTAAACAAACGGACCTGTACAATGGAGTGGGGAAACTTTAATCTTTATCATTGTTAATCTTTTGTATGCAAATCTGAGCATGGAATTAGTAGATAATAATGTACATATTGTATTTAAAGTGTAAAATGCTTGGGAAAATGCATCACGTCTTTCCGAGAGCGATTTAAAAAACTGGCTTTTTCGAAAAACACATGTAGTATTTTATGTAGTTACCCATAAATGCATTAAATGCAACTCATTGAGCTGATTGGTCGATTTGTTAGTCATATTGGTTTCTCACTGAAGAGACGTCACAAAAATTTTTTCCTTGACCTGATGATTCTCGCGATGCTTTTCCCGCGCACATGCGTAGATCCAGGATAAACGTCAGTCCTTTATAAATATGCATGAGAATATCGTTTTCTTTTCCCGACAAGTACTTTGTTGATACCGAATAATATTTCGTCATATTTGCAAGAATGCTTCATTTTTGATAGCTTATCATACTTCAGAAATTTTTGTTCGGTTTAAGCTGTGCAAAAAAACTGTTTAACACGGCATACATATCTTTAAATCTTTTACTCCTTTAGATTATGAATCATCGTATTGACCTTAAAATAGCAATAATTGTATATTTTAATGATATCAACTATCATCAATTTATTCCCAATTTAGCTCAAGTGAGCATCTTGGTCAATAGATCTCTCCATTTTAGTCCCCCAAAAATTTTAAAAATCAACAAGGGGGTCATTGTTCTATGGGGGTCTTTTTCCTTCAAGTGGGGTATGCAAATTGTGGGGTGATGTTTTTCTACTAGCAAAAGGGTCATTATTCGACGTCGAATAATGACTGGCGTCATTTTTCCCCGTAGAATAATGACCGGGAGTCATTTTTCGCCATCAGAAAAAGACCCCCGGTCATTATTCTATGGGGCTCTTCATTCATCTTTACACCGGCTATTCTGTAGTTTGGGAGACGTAAACACCATATAAACAGGTGATAGCGAAAAAATAAGAAAAGTTGGTTATGGAAAACAAAACGGCCGACTGGTTAAAATTAACCTAGTTTATTTTTAGCTCTACTGGTCAGAGACCAGAAAAGCTTATGCGATAGTAATGCGTCCGGCGTCCGCCCGTCTCTCCATCTGTCTGTCTCTATGTAAGCAATTTTTCAAATGCTACTCCTCCTAAAGTTTTGGTCTGATTTCAATATAATTTGGCACACAAGTAGACTACACTAAAATACATAATTCTATTTATCGGTTTTTGATTCCGATGAACGGTGTTGCCGTGGTTACTAAAAATAGAAATTTCTATGAAAATCTTTTAAAATGCTACTCCTCCTACAGTTTTGGTCTGATTTCAATATAACTTGGCACACAGGTAGACTACACTAAGACACATAATTCTGTGTATCGGTTTTTGATTTCAATAAATGGTGTTGCCGTGGTTTCTAAAAATAGAAATTTATGTGACATTTTTCAAAATGCTACTCCTACAATTTTGGTCTGATTTCAATATAATTTTGCACACAAGTAGACTACCCTTAAATACACAATTCTGTATATCGTGTTTTGAATTTGATGAACTTTATTGATTTGGTTACTAAAAATAAAAGTTTCTGTTAAATATACTCTCAAAATGCTACTTTAAATACAGATTTAGTCTGATTATAATATAATGTGGCATGCAAGTAGACTACACTAAGAACATAAAAAGACTATCAAGGATCATTGTTCTATTTATTGCTGTTGTAGAGTTTCGATTCCCAAACGTTCAAATACTTTTCTCTTCCTTTGTTATAAGTACAAACCAGTAGAGCTTCATTCTCGACAGAGACTTCTGGTTTTTATACTTAACGTGTAGTGTATGATGTTTACTTTATTTTACCGCTATTTCTAATCCTGTCAAAAACTTCTAATAATTACATATAATTCATATAACATCTCATAATTCAATATTGATATGGAAAATTTTAGTAATTTTTTTTTACAAACCTTTCGAACGAAATTATTGTCACATTGAAATATTTTTCAGTAATGTTTGTGAAGTTTTTGTGTAGATATCTTTTTACGAAAAAAATAATTTACTTGAAAAATAAATTTTAAAAGCTAATTTACTTTGAGAGCATAAGCAAGAACATATTTTACGATTTTTTTTAATTGGTAGGATTTGTCTTAGAGTGCATATAAGGGATAAACAGCTGCAGTTAATATAAAGCAAACTTTAACGAGTTTGTGTTTTAATTACGCTGTAATATATCTTTTTGGCGGGAAAGGGGGTTATGGGTGTGGGTGGGCAGAAATTGTAAACATTAAAATGAACTTATCATAAAACTGTGTCTGTGGCTGCAGATGTAGACTGATGAATATTTCATTTTCATTTTTAGTAAAAAATGAAGCCAGTACTTCTTCGTAAGTATTTTCGTTTCCTACCTACACTAGACTAACAATACTTAACGCCACATCATATGCTTATATTTGTTTACATAACATCTGACTAATCAGCTCATATTAATTTTATTTGCATTTTATAAAGTGTAGTCAAATAACTTAAGCAAATGTACGTATATCATGAAAAGACATCCTTGACGATCTTGCAAATGAATAGTCATTTATTGAATGTTTTTTTTCTTATCTTTTATTTTATTTCTTATCGCTTTGAAGCAATTTTGCACTGATATATTATGCGATTTTTTTCTTCAATGTTTCTATACTGACTACTTAAGAAAGTTCTACGCCGGGCGAAATAAAACATTTTTAAAAATAATGATAATAAAATGTCATCTAATTTTTTTTTTATTAATACAAGCTAAGGGAACACGAAAATCGAGAAAGTGTTAATTTATTTCCATTGCAAAAAACTTGAGCAATTTTTTTTTTACTTTTTTCATAAAAAGGTTACGCGTTAGTCAATTTATTTTTCAGATTTGACGTTTAGATTACTTCATTTTTACTCTGGTTTAAAATATCAACTTTCCTATCCTGAATCATATTATAACATATACGTATATACCCTCTTGATGACCTACATTTCAGTTTGAATGCTGCTGCGGATAAATCTAACATGCCAAAAGCAAATGGATACAAATCAGTCGGAAACAACCCTGTCTCGCATGCGCACAAGAATCAAATATCGTCTGGCGGCCAAATCTCTTCGAATGCCCCTGATGGCAGCGATGATGGGGATATGTATGAACCAATAGAATTACATGATTATGAACCACATGTTTATGAAGGAAAACTCTAAACTGATGAAGTTAATGAAGAAGTGTAAACATGAGGAAAATTTCAAGAAGCGAAGAGTAGAAGCACAAAAATCGGTTTAATTCATCTTTCGAATACTTTATTAAAGCAATTGATTGCTTATCGAAGCATAAATTGTAGATATATACTTCTTTATCATTTACAAACCACATGCCTATTTTTTTATTTGATCTTTGCTTTAATCAGTTTCAAAACTTTTAAATAAACTCCTATTTTATTTATTGAGGTCTTTCGTCTTTACGGAAGACCTTAAAGTGATTCTACTGTCTCTTATTATTTAGGTCTTTCGTTTCCAACGTAGGACCTTCTACTGATTCTGTTGTTTCTTTTCCACTATTATTATTTTTTCTTACCAATTTTGTGCAGACGATTTCTCGAGAACGCCTTGATAGAATTTCCAGAAACTTTCAGCAATGATGATAAATTATAAGAACTTTATGCGTTTTTTTTTTTAATTTTAACGTCGTCACTTCAGGTCGCCAGTTTGGTCAATTTTCTTTCTTTTTTTTTTTTTTTTGTTCTAAAAAGAGTTAGAGAGATTGAGTCTTGAGATTTTCAGGGATGATAGATTATGAATCGTAGAATTCAGAAGCATATAAAGTTTTCATTGCCGTGACCGTTGTCCACCGGGAGTACTTTTAAAAATATGCAAAAATTATTTTTTTTCTTTTAAAAATATTTTTATCGAGGAAAATAGAGTTTTTCGAGTCATATAACATGTATTTCCTCGGGAAGTCATTACTTCCAAACCGAAAGCTGTCCAAAATATGAACATTTTCCTCCAAATTATCAGTGATGATTCCTTCACAATCCGAGAGGAGTTAAAGATCATTTTGAGTACATCCAGTAATACTTAAAGTGAATAAAAAGACAGGAAACTGTTTTGAATTGAAATATTTTACTCTTTAAAGTGTGTTACGTATTTTGGCAAATTGATATGAACATTCTTTTTTCATTTAAAGTTGTTTTATTTTTTTATCAGTCACACTCTCCCAATCAAGATCTTATCATAAAATCGAATGGAAGACCTACTCGTTGCTCGCAACGAAATCTTATCTTGTTCTTTTTATTATGTTTTTCCCAAAATTATCCAAGAGATTTTTTGGAAATTCACTTCCGGTGCCTAATAACAGACCATTTTCTGAATTTAAAATGACATTTTGACCGCGGATAATCGCAAGACAGTAAACGATGCTAATGTAAAACTTTCAGGGATTATAGATCGTGGTATAAGCTATTCAGGACACAACATCTCGTTCGGGTCAGTACGTCTGGTCGTTACCAGATGTAAATTTAAAAAGTTCAATTTTGTACGTTTTTTGGTTTTCGATATTTTCGTAAAATTATATTTGTAAGGTTAATAGAAACTCTTCTAATAATGGTTATTATATCATTTGTTTAAAAGTTGAGAAATCCGAATTCTAGATAATAACATTTAAAAATGTTTACAGAGAAAGCCGAGCGTTTTTTTAACGAAACCAATACATGTAAAAGTATAAATGAAATGCGAAAGAATACATGGATTTTCACGTAGTTACGTTGCAATTCTTTGTCAAATTAAGTTTTAATCAAAGGTCTTCTCAAACGCCATCTATACTTGGTTTTGGCCGGTTCTCAAAAAAGAAAAGACTACGTGTACAAATGAAATACGATATCGACAACCTATTGTTTTCCAGCATAGAAAAAAAACCAGATTTTAAAACATGGTTATAAGTAATAGCTTTTCAAGAAACAATATATATAGTAATTATTAAAGGTAACTTCTGTTTTTCCTATGCACACTTGTGTCATGTTAATCTACTAGAAGAGATAAAAATAATGTTACCATTTTTTAAAGGTTTCAAGTTAATATTTTCTCTATAATATTAGGACATATATTTTAATAGCATTTCACACAAAAATTAATTAAAAATCTTATTTCGTTTAAAAGTTATTTAAACTTCTAATTTTTAGGCGGGTTTGATTGACACATGCTTGCACTTTCACAAATTTTAACCTTATTCTTAATCCATAGGAAAAGTGGCAATCTTGTTGTGTATTAATGAGAAATATTAAAACTTTTATCCAGAAAAATAATTTTATTCAGAGTAGAGATGTTAGAAAGCAAAACTCCTTCACAAGTATCGTCATTCCAAGCTAAGTGTTGTGTGCAAATCGATCACACTCGTGTTATGTACACAGTTTTTGTAAACAGGGCAAGAGTTCTGTTTTTGTTTATGTTTAGAATTCGCCGGGTGCGTTCTAAATCGTCGCAGTCTGCTTACCACTACTGCACGGGCTGACAATATATTGTGTGTTTGTTTTGCTTTCGAACATGTCTACTCTGAATTTTCTGGATTATAGTATTGATATTTTTTATTTATACACAACGAGATTGCCACTTTTCCTAAGGATTAAAAATAAAATTAATTTGTAAAGGTGCAAGGATGTGTCAATCAAACCCGCCAAAAAATTTGAAATATTAATATCTTTTATATGAAATAAGATTTTTAATTAATTTTTGTGTGAAATGCTATTTAAATATATAAGTCGTAATATTATAGAGAAAATAATAACTTCAAATCTGTGTCCAAGTACCTTTAAAAGATCGCTTAATGAAATTTATATAAACATTTTTTCTCAAGATCTGATGCAAGTTATTGACCATAAATGGTATCTGATTCCTTGACCGTCGTAGGGCGAGGCATGTTTTCCGGCGAAGCGTTCCAACCTTTTCATGAAAGTGTAAAATCGGGATAGTCCACTTTTTGGATAAACAGGAAATTTTAAAAAGTTAGAAATTCATAGCTGTTTCAGTGCATTAGTATTACTTACTTATATACGATATGGAATGTGTTATATGTATTAAATATACTTTCTACACCTCGAAATTAAGGATATGATAATGTTCTGTCTTTTAATTTCATTCAAGCTATCACACCTATTGAATAGAACATTCCAAAGATAAGGCGTGAAGATTAACTTGTGGCATTTGGCGCGAAATTATAAATAGTGGGTCACTATTTATAATTTCGCACCAAATGCTTTCATGATTAGACAGATGCACTGTTGCAGAAGTATGTACAAGTAGATTAATTTTAGAGCAGTGGTTCTAAAAGTGTAATATTTAGCGCGTTGGATTTTCATGCTGTCGAGTAGGGTTCTATACCCCTTGTGTCCATTTTTTTTTAACTTTTTCAGCTCGATTTTTCGGGTTTTTTTTCTGAATCGGACGGAAGACCTCTCCTTTCTCGAGATCTTTTCTAGTTCTAATATTTTTTTTATATTTCATAATTGTATAATATAATACTGATCGATTGAATCTGGCTAATTTTTTCGCGATACAAAGTGGGAATTTTAACACAAGGTGTCGCTTGAACAGATCAGATACAGATTTAAAATATTTCATGCCTTAGATAGCCTTGTCATGATCAACATTAATGTATTCCTTTGATCTAAGCAAATAATCTAGTACTGAATAGTTTATTGCTGGTTAAGTTTTTACCTCAATTTTATATGTAATTTGGCATGCATATACTAGGGTTCTTTTCGTGTCATGTTTTTAAAACAGTATTAGACGCAATATTTGACTTTACAAAAAGATTATTACCCTCTAAGAATTTAATGCCAAAATGAGAGAGAGAGGGGTGGGGGAGGAATTGAGTTACTGTAAATGGAATTTCTGTTAAATTCTCTCAAAATGCTACTCCAAATACAGTTTTAGTCTGATTATAATACAATGTGACATGCAAGTAGACTACACTAAGAACATAAAGAGACTTTTTCAATATTTTTTTTCTATTTATTGCTGTTGTAGAGTTTCAATTCCCAACTGCTTCAGTACTTTTCTCTTCATTTGCTATAAGTACAAATCAGTAGAGCTTCAGTCTCGATAGAGACGTACGTCTGGTTTAGATATCAGATTGTGTAATTTTAGATTAATCATTTGTATTTGTAAATCAACTTGGGCAACGACTGGATCATGTGGGTCTATCGATTCTGTTGTTTAAATAAATAATATTGTAAAAGATCTTTACTTCACAAAAAAGTCACTTGTGAGCAACATGTATATTAAGTGTTTTGTTCATTTATAATTTTTGTTTGCTTGTATATAATTTTTAATATAATTTTTTTCAATCATTTTTCGGATCATACATCCTATTTTACGTTATAAAACACCTGTTATGAGTCATCCTCATTTTTGTAAGTTAAGTTGTCTACTTAATAGCTACGTTTTTAAAATAAATTTAATTTTGTAATTCAATTTAGCGTTTAAGTCAATTTGCACCTATCTTGCATTGAACACTTCAAACTTATTAATTTGTTTATCAAAAGTACTTCATATATCAGTTTGTTTTAAATGTAGACGGACCTTAAGAAAACATGAATTATTTAATTTAATACATTTTTAAATTATGTCTTTTTCGTGAAATTATTGGTTAATTTAATACATTTTTAAATTATGTCTTTTTCGTGAAATTATTGGTTAAACAAAATGTTTTTTTCATGAAATATCTGTAGTCACATGTTCAATTAGATGTGGTCAAGTAGTCAATTTAGACTTATCAATTTTCCAATTTAACCACAGTAAATAAGAGGTACATTTAAGAACTTTACCTTGTTTTTTGTTTTACATTGTCGAAGTCTAATGATATACTGTTTACTATTTTTTGTGAAAGTTTGATTTTTTTTTCTTGTACATGTCTTAATTTCATATCATTATTAGAATCTAGTCATATCTGCGTACAGAGAGCACTTGTGAATCAAATTCTTGTCTTGTGGCTTAAATTGTTTTTACGATCAAATTCTTCAGAGTACCTGTTTAAAATCGGAGTGTTTTTGTATGTTTAGACATTTAAACCAGTGTTAAAATAACTATTTACTATCGATAACATAAAATCGGTTGGTTATAAATTTGTTACAAACGAAAGAAAGAAATAGAATAACCCCTTTCGAATCATTTAATTATAACTTATGCAATGTATTGTTCATTGTAGATTTGGAAAAGGAACAAATATATCAGCATTGCTAGCAAAAAAGAAAATCTACACTTTTTATACAATCAAGACTATTATTATAAAATTATTAAAATAGAAATTAGATGCAGCATTAAATTTCGATTTTAGACAAAGGTTACTTTGTATCCAATGCCCTTTATTTTCAAGACTTCAATATACTTGAAATACATGAAAATATTTATCGAATAATTACATTAATTGTAAATCGGTTAGCAATAATTATATTGTAAATTAATGCCGAAAACCTTCAGAGGTCACTTCTAAGGGTATTGAGATTCTGATTCTTTAAAAATTTTTAATTGACGTAGGAAGTTGTCCTAGATCTATTGATATACAAAGTCAATATCATTATATTTATTATTTATGACAAAAGTTCAAAGACTTTTATGTTGATTTGAAATTTCTTTTTGCTTCCTGATTTAATGTTTTCAATTTCTAATAGTTATCATCTTTTGACAATTTATTTTTACAATCATGTATTTGTTAGCAGCATCTTTGTTTTGTATCTTTGGATTTTTTTCATTGGAAGCATAAATGAGCAAAACTTTAACAAATCAATTTCATATTTACCTTTTTATGTTCATTTTTTTAAAATTTTAAATAAATTCAAATATAATCGATCTTCACCTTTAATTTTTGTCATCCGCTTCCCGAAAACGAGGGGGCATTAAATCTTATTCGTATGTCCGTCTGTCAATCTGTCAGTCAGTCTGTCTGTCTGTCCGTCCACCACAAAAACTTTAACCTTGCTCATAACTTTGGAATTAATGGAGTTATGACTTTCATATTTCAAATGTGTATTTCTTTTCACAAATCCTTTCTTTGGGTAGCACCAAATTTTACCTCTTGTCCTTGACCTTGGAGTTTGACCCACTTTTACACAAAAAATTCCAAATTGTTACTTGGACTATAACTTTTGAACGGAAGATACTAGGGCTTGTATATTCTATATATGTATTCTTTGTGCAAGATCTTTCATTGGATACCAATAACTTTGACCATTTGACTTGACCTTGGAGATTTCTGTACTTATGAAAAAAACTTTAAACTTGTTCATACCTTTTGAACGGTTCGGGCAAGGACTTTTTTAATTCACATATGTAATACTTGTTGCAAGGATTACTAACTTCCCACCAAGAAGTTAGAGAGCTAAAAATACATACGAGATTTTCCAGTGAAAGTTATCGGATTATTGGACTTATAAAATTTGTGGCTGATTAGTCCGAACGAACTGATAACGTTTTCTGAAAAAAAATTAAGGATTAACCAATGTTCAATTATTGATAACTTTCACTGAAAAATCCCGTATGTATTTTTAGCTTTCTAGTTTCTTGGTGGAAAGTTAGGTAATTCTGAGTCAATTCAATGCTTAATTTTAGGACTAATTGGTATGAAATAAAACATTTTAGCAATCATTTTTAAGTATGACACATATAGAAAGATGTCGGACGTTTGGATGATGTAATCATGTACAGAGAAAAACAATGAGATCGGGAATGCGATGGTAGTTCCTGATCGAACGATTTCAACGAATCGTGGTATAAAACATTTCATGCAAATGCTTTGTTTATTTCAATAAACGCTGAAAAAAAGTACATTGAAATTTTTATTCTATTTATTTATTGATCTTTTTTATGGACTCATAAAATCGCCCGCGGGCTAGTAAAAGTAAAGCAGCACTAGTCCGGCCGGATCAAAGCCTAAAATGTTAGTGTGGAACCCTGCAATGGCCGATCAAAGTTTTACATAGGAATATATAGGGAAAATATTTTAAAATCTTCTTCTCAAGTACCTCAAAGCTATGATTTGTAATATTTATATGGAATCATCCTCAGGTAGTGTAGATTCTAGTATGTTCAAATCATAACCCCCAGAATAGGTTGGCCCAAAATGGGGGATTCAAGTTTTACATTAAAACATGTTTTTAAAAAAATCTTCTTCTCAAGAATAACAAAGTCGTGATTAATGATACTAGTATTTATATAGAAACATTTTCAGGTAGTGTAGAATTAAATTTGTTCAAATCATAACCCCCAAGGGTAGGGTGGGACGACAATTGTGAATCATAAAATTTACATCGAAAAATATAGAGAAAAAATCCCAAGAACAGAAAAGCTATGTTTAGTCATATTGACATGTAAGCATTTTCATGTATTGATGATTTAAATATGTTCCGAATCATGACCCATTGGGGTAGGGAGGGAAACAATGGGGAAGCAAATTAAATTATTACGAAGTAATATAGAGAAAGAAAATGTTTTTAAAAGATCTTTTTATCAAGAACAGCAAAGTCATATACTGTATTAATATGAAGGCATTTTCAAGTAGTATTAAAATTCAAGCCCCCCCCCCCCCCCCCCTTTAGTAAACTTTTCCGTTCTGATCTGATTCCAATATGCTCAGGTTAGCGATGTGGCCCCTGGGCCTCTTGTTTATATTTCTTGCAAAAAAACCTGCGAGACCTGTATACTTCCGAACACGTTATCAAGGCGTTGAGTATAAAAGGTTCTTGCAGAAATTCTCCCCCGGGAACTCTCGTTGGGTTAATCTGTGAAGAGGAAATTCCTATGAGAAATGGATGATAAGTTTTTCAAGTAAAGCGCTAGAAACAGATTTTGACCACGAAGTTAGTTTTTTCTTAATACAATCTTAAAAGCAGATCGTAATTACGTCGCCCCAAACGAAGTCTGGGACGACATATTGCGATTGTACGCATGTTTTTGTTCTCCAGGCAGTTTCTCGGTGATGGCTGAGACAATATTCCTGAAATTTTCCTCAAAGGACGATCATTATTTGCAGTTGAGTTGTGCGGTCATTCAGTTTCAAAATGGTTACCATTGCCATGGAAACCTTTAAAAAGCGACGACTTTTGTCCGCTAGTGTTCTTGAACATTCGTCATGAAACCTTTTTTTTTATTTTAGTGATTAGTAATTGTATTTAGGCGATTTGCATTTTAAAATTTAAAATAATCGAATATTGCCATGGAAACCAGGGGAAAGTGAAAATTCTTTAAATTTGATTTTTAAATCAAAGAACTGAAAGGACTGACACGAGTTAATGGTTGTCCAAGCTTAGCTAATGGGTATTGTTTTAGTGATACAAAAAATGAAAGTATTGTCCAATTCCAATAAATTTTTGGCAAAATTTCTGTATTTAAAAAAAAAATCTACGCAAATTATCGGTATGTTGATATCGCTGATGGAGAGGTACGGAGCTCGACAAAAAAATTGGAGCAAAAAAATGCGGAATCCAAATTCTAACTCATTAATTTTCTAAAATTCGTGATGTATTTAGATTTCTGACATGATATTTGAAGTACTAACAGAAAGATAGTTATTTTTCTCTGATGCGATTCCCGTGAAACGACTGTGAAAATGACGTCTCTTGAACTGACGGCGCACCACACTTTTGTTAAATTATGTGTAATGCTCGAGATATTGTCAACATACATCCACAATATGCATAATAAAACATGTAGCAAACTAGGGTATTCGTGACATTCGTCCACAAATAGCAAATGAAATTTTAGACCGTTTGACCTATGTAAAAAGGCTATAAGGGAGGATTGGAAGAAGATTATCGACGAAAACTTTATCCAGACTGTAAAGAACGTGATTGAGAGTCACCAATATCACACTATATCTCATAAATACCTGCAGATTTTGATTTTAAAACAAAAATGAATATTCCTTACTTGTTTAATAGATTTTAAGCTCGACAAGAAATGGTGTTTGGATGTTGAGTAGATAAAGTAACTCAAACAGTACAGGTACTTTTTTGGAAAATGTTGAGAAAATGAAAGCTCAATTAAACATTTTTTATAATGCCCGTGACGTCGAAGATTTTGCTGCTCCGTGCCTCAATGATATGTCCTTATAAATCACTCAAAATTGATACCAATTTACAACATTTTGATATGAAAATTTGAAGACCATATAAGTAAAAATTATTTTACATTATGTGTGACATTTGCCTGATTATGTCGTCAAATATTTTTTCTGTGTAACAAGTCCGCGTAATTTTTGAACGGCCCTCGTAAGACACTTCATATCCAAGAGCCAGCATTGTACAGAACACAGCAGATTTCGGATAGATTTCTAACGATAAATGCAAACAACGCCGGCGTCCATTCATTTACACGAGACTCAGCTCAAAACAGTAGTCATTTGTGAAACAGGTTATCTTGGTACTTTTCAAAAATGTGGGAAGGAAAGCTATCGAAAGACAATAACACTTCTGACAGAGGAAGGTATTATCATTGTCAATGTTTAAAAGAAGAGGAGTGTCGAAATTCTGTAAATTTAGTTTAGTGTAAACATTGGAGTTTTTTAAGGATTTCAAATGCTCAAAGTTTTCGTAAATTTCTTTAGGTTAATGCTAGGGTAAACATTGGGGTTTTGCAAGGATTTTAAATGCTCCAAGTTTTGTAAATTTCTTTGATACTTCGTTAAACTCAACTTTTGCATTTCATTATAAATGTACGACAATTTTTGTATAACATTTTACATTATGGTTTGATTTTACATTGCTAGAGTTATACAGTATCTCTGGTCCATTTGTTGTGACTAAAGATGTTATAGAGGACAGATCCCTCATTAAAATGAAATGCTACACGACGTCTGAAAGATTCCATACAGAAACAAGCCAGGTTCTGATATATATCCTAAACCTAGGATTTTGCACTCAAAGCATGCTTTCAAAAAATAATTATATATCTAGGCTTAGGGTTAGGGTTAGGGTTAGATTAGCAAAACGTGTTAATTTATGCATTTGAACCAAAGAGTTTGTTACAATTTGAAAAAATGAATTTGATAATTTTTAGATATTCAATTTTTCAGCATATTAGGTGTTGCATCAGAGCAGGGAAAGACAAACACTCTCAAGTTCTTCCTTTGCAAGAACAACCGAATGAGGATATATTCAAGAAATCTTTCGGAATGAAATTTAAGAGCAGTGTTCTTATCAATTGTCTAAGAGCGTTAGAAATGTAGAAATCATCTGCGAAACCAACTTTTCAAGTGATTGTAGATCTTGAACTGTTCAGAAGAGTTTTCCTAAACAATGAAACACACGGTTACATTTGTAAGTTACATACAACTTTTTATATTATTGCTTCTTACATGATAAACACCAACACGCTTTCGTATTATAAAAACTTCATTTTTATTTACATGTATATTTAAGGTACAATTACTTCAAATAGAGGTTAAACGCATTTGGGGAGGGGGGGATAGGTTGAATCGTTATAGAGGGAATACTTATATTTTTGAAAGTCTTGATTTATCAACTGGGAAAAGGGAGGTAACAAAGGTAAGTATTTCTTTTTCAATAACTATAATATATCTATGATAATTGTAGTGAGTCAAGTTACACAAGTTAAACAATTAAGATGTTCTTCTGTTGTGCTTAAATTATGATACGATTTTCAAAGTAAACTGCAAGTTTTCTTATTATGGTTGCTGAGGTTTATGACTACCAATAACAAAATATATATCAGCATATAACTCAAATACTTTTACAGAAATGTATGAAGAAGACTGTTCCCTGTAACCCAACATTATCATGAGATGTTAATGTTATATATACATACATTACATATACATGTATATTTTAAACGACTCAGCTGAAAGATCATATAAATACACTCTTCTCATTTAAATTTTAAATAATTCGTAAAACATGGCAATAGTCTGAAAGATAAAGAACTATACAAGGTTTTACAGATTAACATGAAATTTTTAATACATTCAGAAATTTAAAATCAATTAACTTGTGATCTAGTTTGGTTTCTAAACATAATTGAATTTAAGAATTACAGTGATATGTGTCGTTTAGAGCCAAGGAAGATCCTCAATGTGTAAATCCAATTAAACCAAGCTCAAAAGAAATTGAGATTTCTACAAGAAATATACAAAATCAGCAACAATCTCAAGAACAGTTACTTGAAGAAATAATGTTACCTACAGGAGAAAATTCGGCTTTACTAACCAACGACAGAGTGCAATGTGAATTCATGTACACACACATTAATGCTGATATCTACAAATTGGTCAATCGCAGCAAAACTGAAGATCACATCTATGAAAAACAAGAAGTGATTCTTAAAGAGGTAGAAGCAAATGTGGAATGCTAATTGACTACAAGAACAATAGATTTGAGATAATCTAGCCAACATTGTTTTAAGACTGGTTATATATTCATTTTTTCTGGCTGCTCTTATATTCATAATTTTATAAGAAAATATTCAATACCATAAAGTATTCCAGAATGATTTCGATGAACCTCTATAACATTCGTAAATTTTGGCTACATTGGACAATTTGAAAATTGAATAGGGAACGAATAGAATTATTTGCTATGAAATACATGGTCGAGATAACAAATAGCATTTGAGCTCAAAATTCCACAAAACAATACAAAAAAGGAGCAGAGCAAACAAGGATATATTCCATACAAATAAAGCCCTGCTTATATATTTTAATAAAACATGTATTGAATATTTATATTATTTATCATATTTCTGCTCTCAGTAATCTCCCTTGCATTTTATACAGAGCTATAGGCATTTGATTCAGTCAAAAATTATCTAATGTGTTTTTAAAGGTTAGTTCCCATTCAGAGGAACATGGTTGAGTGGATAAGCAAAACACCGTGTATCCGTTTATTTCTCGCTTTTTTACGATCATTTTCAATTTGCAAAATATTTGTCAACTATAATGTGACATAAAAACATAACACTTTTAAAACAAATCTTCAATCGTAAGAAATAACACACAAGATAAAAACTATACAAATGTACCCCCTTATCGCAAAATTTCCAACACGCGAACAGGTCACGGTAAGCTAGTGGTAAAACGATTGCTTCGTGATCTGAAGGTTGAGTTCTATTCTCCTTCACGGCGCCGCGTCATACCTTAAATGTAAGCATGAATATTGACTGTCCCTTCGCCAAGCGCTCGGCACTAGAAGTGAAAGTCACAGGTCATTCGGAAATGACCTGAAAAAAGGAGGGCCCATGTCACGGTAGCGTTGGCACGATAAAGAACTCTCACTGCTCAATGGACCTGATTGCCCAGTAAGGGTCTTAATTTGAAGCCTTTCACCGATATACTTTGACGTTTCAATATTAGTGAAAAAAATTCGAGAAGGACTTACAATGCAAAAATAAACATCAGGTAATTCATAATTAAGGTTTTCAAAAGTCATCTTTCCTTTTACATAGATATATCTGAATTGCGCCCCCCCCCCCAAAACATATAAAATAGAAACAGTCTAGCTAAATCGGTGCTACAGTTGGTGAATTGCAATGAATTGCAACCATAAGTGTTAACCAATATCAATTAAAGACACATTTATTTGTTGATGACCAAATTTCAAATAGACTTATCTAATAAATATTGACAGGGGATGGGATTGAGCATCACACTCATATTTACATAGATTTAAAATTGTATTTGATCACCACCTCTGATGTTCTGTAGATCGGTGTTGCTCTGCTTCTGTTTTGTATTGTTTTATGGACTTTTGATCTTGAATATTGTTCGATATCTCCATATATTATATAAGAGGATTATTTTCGTAGTTTTCATTGGCTGAAAGGACGTCACGTGACTTTCCTCCTTTTGTGATAACGACGCGAAAGCGCGTTGGCGGAAAATGATAACGCACGACACAGCGTTCGGTTGCACTAAACGTGACGTCATAGTATGAGAAGCCTGTTTTAAACCATTGTGACGAAATGACATCCAAGTCTGTTTAGTTAGGACTTTGTCAGTGCATTTACTTTGAGTGATTATATAATATAACTATTATGGACTTCAGTGAACGGTCAATATGTGGTTATAAGAACTCATGACTGATGACTCAGGCTCGGTCGCTATCACTTTCTTTGTCTTCGGTCAATATCAATTGCCATGAGTCCTTATAACAACATATTGACCTACAATGAAGTCCATAATTGTATAATGTTTCATACCTATTATCTTTGTATGTGATTATCTTTTTTAATAGTATCAATAATTCATTAAAATACATTAAAATACTCATTTTCACTGCATTGTATATTCCCTGTCTTATGTTTTTCCATTTTTACAATAAATTGTATTAGTAATTTTTGTGTCTTAAAATAAATATTTTGCAAGTACGTATACACTCATGTGAAAAAAAAAACTTTGTACGTTCTAAAATGACAAAGAAACGTTTTAAGAATTTAGTTTATTTATTTTCGATGCTTATGAAAGATTTTATGCTAGACACATGGATGAGTATGCATTTACTAGTTAATTCCATTAATGCATCATAAAAAGTACGAAACAGAGATATGAATCTTTTATTTGAAATGAATTATACCATGAAACAAGTCAGAGCTGACAATTAATTTGTGATTGTGTTCCAGTGTTCTGTTTTCTATGTAGCATTCTGCAAGTACCGCTCCCGGAAAGACTTACACCACTAAAATATATCGAGAGTACTCGGAAAAGAAAGTAACAAGGGAGGTCTTTATAGCTGGTAGGTGCTCAAAATAATTCTTAAAGATGTAAATTTTTATTTCTAATTTCACTATGCATCAATTTTGGTATATATCTCTCAGTATTAGAAATCTATGGATTAAAACTTTTTTTATAAACAGATGAAGCATCAACTGAGTCTTTCTATATTCGCTATAAAGGAGTGAATAATGAAAATACCACACAAATTCTCCTTCAGAAACTTTAATAAAGCTGGTTTGCTGTGGTGATGTTTCAATCATTTATAATGAAATTTTCAAGGTTAGAAAATGAACTTTTAAATCATACTCATTAAATCTGAATAACTGTTATAAAATACATATCTTTCGGTTTGTTAATAGTTTATATACCGGGTAGGTATTACGTGCATTGTAAGAGAATGAGGTTCAAGGCAGGTATTGATATAGAGAAATTTTATTTTAAGTTGTAAGGGCTTTTTGCGGGATAAGCCTCACTTAACTCAAGTGCTATTCATGCAGTGTGAGTAGATATATTTGATTCACAAAAGTTCATTTTAGTGAAGGTTGGTTAAAAATTCTGTCTTTCTGCGTTTTGTTCTGAAAAGGTTAACAATTCACCTGTTGGTGTATTTATTTAACTAATTTTGGTTTATCTGATAAAATATGTACGAAACAAACAGAATAATTAAAAACGACCAGAAACTTAACATATGAAATTTTCATGTTGTTTATACGTAAAGTAACCAAATATTATGTTTTTATTATTTATTTATTAAGGAAAAAAGGCGATGATCATAAGATGCATATGATGAACACTAGATTAACTTCTTTTATTGTTGAAAACTTATCACTGCTCTGACATACATAGGTAAAGAGTGGTAAGTTTATACTTATAGCGAGCGTCGCGAAGTTACGCTCGCAAAGAAAGCGAGCTCAATAGACAAACGTGCAAGAACAGAGGAAATTCAGAATGAAATCTGTACATAAGGGGTGTTAAGAAAGCTCGTTCCGGGATGAACAAAGTCTGACAAAATCACAAGAATGTGCTTTAGATTTATAGCAATTCATTTCTAGCAGGGAATTATAGGATTTTTCTTCCAAATAGATATATAAATGACATCTTTAGAGCACCCGAATGATAGAAATGCTGGTCATTTTGAGTGAAAATAAAGAATACTGGTAATATACTTTTTTTTCTTCCCAGCTTATCTTGCATCAGACAAGATGAGGAGTGTAGGTATAAGAACGATATATCACTTTTCAAAAGAATAGGTTTGACATTTTGAAGATTTTCACAGATTTGATAAGTTGATGAAACAAGAATATGAACAGTCTCGTTTAAAGTCATCATTTCGTAAATTCTGTGGTCGATACAATGACCTTGTCAGCAAATACAATTTATCATTGAGTCAAATGCTGACTGACGTTTTTCATACCAATTGTTAGTCCATTATTTATACACTGAATTGACGACGGATTTTTTCCGTTATTTCCTGATCATGACAACGAGCACACGGCGGGTGTGACCGGTCGGCAGGGGGTGCTTACTCCTCCATGGCACCTGATCCCACCTCTGATGTTTCGGAGGTCCGTGTTTGCTCTGCTCTTATTTTGTATATTGTTTAATGGACGTTGAGATTGAATACTGTTCGTTATCTCCATATCCTTCTCCTTGCTAAGTATTTGGAAGGATATTTTGACCTGTGTGCTTAATATTTGTCACAAATATGGGGCATCACTATTTTCTGAACAGACATCATCTGTTTCAGTACCTGCTCTTCCCGTATTGATTCAATAAAAGACAGTTAAAACCATTTCAGTAGCAAGATCACACTCTGTAAACATGAAATATAACAAATTGTATGTATCCCTTTACGTCAGACAAATTTTCCTTCGCTACAAGAGTTCCATACAAATTTCTTTATTTACACAAAGTTTAAAAGTAACATAGAATATTTTCTTCTACTCTAGAAAGTATTTCGTTGAATATTGCACAAGACTTGAAGTCTCGTTTAAGGTTAAGATCTAGTAAATGAACGATGCCTACAGATTTTTTAGATTTGAGAAATAAATTCCTTTAAAGATGCCTTTTAACATTCGCTTGGTGAAATAAGGTGTTTTGGGACATAATTTGTAGTTAATCATGATGAAAAATAATATTTTAAATAATCAATTCCAATAATAAATTCAAAAAAGCAGTCATGAATATTGGTGATTTTTCCAAACAGACAAAGAAAATGTATCTAGATTGCCTACAGTCTTTCCGAAAAAGGTAATTTGTATGGTCATGTCCTTCGCTATAAAATACATTTAATGTCAAGTTTTATATAGGTATATAGGAACTACTTTTCATGCAATTTTCAAATTGGATTTCATAAAAATGCATTATTTTCTACATAATTGTAATAGAGGCGTAAAGAAAGGACAAATGAAGTTAAAATTGATTATGACGTCATAATGGATCTAGCACAAAGAAGTTAGTCTAAAGTCATTTACAAGATCATGACCTTAACCAGATGTTCGGCTGTCTCCGAAAATTCCGATGTCACAGTCTAAACTGTGTTTTGTGTTGTTTAATATTTAAACAGGCGGATCAACGATACTGGACTGCTCTCGCCTAAAACGGCCACACCGTAAAACATAGGGTGCAAAACACAGTTTAATGTATGACGTCATCAGGACGTTACTTGGTGAGGGACAAGCAAAACTGACCCCTATAAAGAAATGAAATCGAGGCTTGTTACATAGACTTCTATATATCAATGGAAAGATAAAATTGTGAATTTTATACATATCCAACTATAATATATTCTTCAATTACTAATATGGAGTATTTGAAACATGAAACATGGGGTATTGGGTTGTTTATGCATCCGTTTTCAGTGCACCTTTGCATTTTTAGCCCCCCTGCTCAGCAAAAACAGAAAAAAAATCTGACAAAATAAGTTATGTGCATTTCACAGAACAAGTACTAAAAGTTTCTTTTATTGTGCTTTTAGGGTCGTTTTCCAGCTTTTGAAAGAGCTACATTACCTGCTACTTGATTCATGTAGTTCTGCACATGTGAAAATTATCTCCTCCCTATTAAAACGTCTCACAAAAAATTCTATAAAAATAAATGCATATTTTTTCTTTAAATATTTAGATAGGACTCCACTTTCTGCAAATAAAACAAAAACGATGCAGGAAAATAGCAGGAAAATCCCTACCCAGCATGCTTCTCTCTGGGAAAAAACCCTTGATTTTATACGAAATTGTGTTTAGCTACCTTATTAATGAAAATGTATTATTGGAAAAATGACCTATTATTGGAAAAATGACCAATCAAATTAAAGAACCAATGAAATCATTGAATAAGACTTTACTCAGGCAAAAGATGCGCAAAACCAACTTTTGGCTTATCAAATTTTACGATTATATTTCTCAAAACAAAATTTAAAAAATAAATAAGACCGAATAAATGCAACATAGCGTAGATATGAAAAACGGTGCAGTTTGGCTCACGTTTGTTTTAAAATGAAATGTTTAGTTCTAATTAAACTATTGTTTTTGATGAATGATAGTTTAACATCCAGTATAACTGTGACTACTGAATTTGTATCTGTGAATATCTTATGATTTAGTTGATATAACTTATAATTTTTTGCTTGTTAATTCTTGTTTCTTATTTCCTGTTACTGGTATATTAAGTTATAACTTAATTCTTAGTTGTAACTTCCAGGTTGCATAACTATTGAAATTGATTACGAACATAACTGGTATTTCATTTTGTCTTTAATAATAAATTCTAAGGCCAAATTTTACGAATACATCTTTTCTGCAACTATAAGTGGCCTCCAATTATCGCTAAAAATTTAATAACAAATTTAGAATAACAAGAATTAACAATAATGTCATAAGAAATAAGTCAAACACCTAGGAAGTAAGTCCATGTCCCTCCAGGGCTTTTGTAGGATACTGATTATCCTTAGTTTATTTGAAAACAGCTGAAATGGCGGTCATATTTGGAATCCTCGGAGTTGAAATTAAAAACTTTAAGAATAAATGCAGCACCAGTTTTTTCTCTGCTTATCAGTTTAAATTTTGTTATATCTTACTTGATAAAGTGAGACACTTTCGAAAAAGAAAGAATGGCATTGATTTCCAATGTCTATGAAATACCTGTTTGTAGAAAAAAATCAATACCGTAACTTGTTGTTTTTGTTTAACTTTTAAATTAGCAATTGTTTATGAATGGTCTTCTTAAATTGAAAAATTAGCTCGATTGTTTAAATAATACTTGTAGATAATAAAAAAACTTTTGTTGATGTAGTTGCTGTAGAACTTAATATTGACCTGGAGTAATGGCTATCTCAAATCTCAAGATCCACCTTCTGTTGAGACATGCAACAAAAAATTTCGTTGAAAATTGTAAAGCAAGCCAAACAGTATCGTCTTTCCTATATTTGAAAGGGGAGCAGTTAGACACAGAAAAAAGTTGATAAACACCGTATTTCCGTACACATTTTTGAGAGGAAGAATAAGAATGCAGCGGAAATCTATAAGAATTAAAGCAATACCAGGTACCGGGAATTGTTAGTTATCTATAATTGTCTTGTAAATTTCACATGCTTTCTCTATTTGAATGGGTTTTATTCAGAAATGACACTGAAATTTTGAATATATGTTGATAAACAGCAAACTGACATGAGATTTTTCTTAAATCTCTAAAAGAATACCCATCATGATTAAAACGCCTTTTTATTTTGAGATTAAACCATAATTTAGGTGTGTAAGAGTGTCTGTGAAAAAAGATTTCATGAATAAGACATTTGCTTCTATCTTTTTTATATGTTTTTACTCTTTCAAGAGAGAGGTCAAATCCTAGGTCCTGTCGTCGTCTATAAAGATGAGTTGGAGGATAGATCACTCCTTTCTTTGACATGTAAGACGACAACTGATCTATACATCTCAACGGGTACCGAAGTAAACGTGAGAGCTTTTAATATATACATAAAAATACATAATATTAACGTCTTTAATGTTGCATTCAAAAGTATGGCTATGTCCTACAAAGTATATGTCATTGGAAGAACCCAAGAAAAAGAGAAGAAAATGTTAAATGGATATAAGTATTATACAAAAATAACGAATCTTAAGGTGTAAGATTCCCTCTCTCTCTCTCTCTTTCTCTCTCTCTCTCTCTCTCTCTCTCTCTCTCTCTCTCTCTCTCTCTCTCTCTCTCTCTCTCTCTCTCTCTCTCTCTCTCTCTCTCTCTCTCTCTCTCTCTCTCTAGATTTACCAGTTTTATACACTTCGGCTTTTACCAATTTCTTTACATGTCAGCATTTCAAAAATAATATAATTACCATTAAATTTCAAAAAATATGCTGTTTATTGACACATTTACCTTTTTAGTGAAGTAGATCAAAGGACAAGGTCAGTAGGTCACGAAATCGGTAGCCATGGCAATTTACAAAATTAATGCAATAGTGCCTTCATAGTTATTTGATTTACACAGACATGCTTTTTAAAAGGATCTTCATGTTTAAACACGATTGCTTCTTAAGTACCATTTTCCACAAAACCTATGACAAAGCATTTCCATCTCGACGAGAAATACAATTAATGGCTTAGTTAGCGTAAGGCATTTTTTTTAAAGAAATTATTATTTCGTGCAGGATGTCAAATGGTGCATCAGAAAAGAAAATAACACACAGTTTGTCCCTCTTCCACTTCAACAAGATCCACTTCTTGAAAGCTTTAACAGATCAAAAGAGAAGACTTTGAAAAGTAGTGTCCTCTATCAGTTATTAAAAAGAGACGAAAATGTGGTAATTACTTGTGAGGCAAACCACTCGAACAATTGCGGATCCGGAACAATAAGGGGCAAAGTTCACTTCGATTCTCACCCATTGGAAAGGACAAGTAATTTTCTTCAAAGTAACAAGAACTTTGCAAAAAGTATGTTTATCAGTAATTATGATTGTTTTCAAACATTTAGAGAATTACTAAAACTGAGTCAGTTAAACAGCATTAACGCTCTAATATACAAATGAGACGAAAGTTATTCCCATTCTAATGCAATTCATGCATGTAGTTAATTTGTTTGATTGAAATCCCCTTTTTTCGTTTGTTATATGAAATACGTCAGGGAATAATGTGCATACGTGTTTAATTAAGACATCACAGTCAAAAGATTTCATTCACGGTAATTGTAACTGTTTAAGAAATCATTTCATTAGCAAATCGAAATGCGACTAATAAAGCAATTGTATTAAAATAAAATATTGGGACATTTTCTGCCCCTGTTTTGGAAACATTAATATAAATCGTATCAAAAATATACAGCCAAAAATTCCAAACTCAATAAAAAATCATTTGTTTACAAAATCAGTTTTGGGGTCTTCATATGATTTTCAGATGATACACGTGTCGTGTATGTTGATTCGGATCAACCATACACACTTATCTATGTTTCGGTAAGCCTGATGATTGCTAGCTTCATAATCCTCATATTAGGAGTTGTTGCTTTTTGCAAAGCAAAGAAAAGAGATGAGTATTCAACTCTAAAAATGTTTTATGTTAATTATAAGAAGGAAGTTCATAATTTTAGTGGAATAGAGATATTGCATCGTTAAACACATCCATTTATAAATGAAATTTTCTTCTTTTTTTTTCTTTTTGAAAATAGGATTTTTTAAACTAAATTTTAATTAGTAAAAAGGATCTTTGGCATAAGAAAAATAATTGATGTGGTCACATATTTTACTACTATTGTATTGATCACAAAGTATTCTTTGGCTATACTATTTTAAAAACAAACACTAGTACGAGGGTCATTCAAAAAGTTCGTAGACTTTTGTCCTAACAGTTTTATTTAACGTCATATTATATCCAAATTTGGTACACATATTTTAACAACAAATTCGAAATATTTGATTTTGAAATTGGAATGTATCTTCATATTTATACAAGTTATCAAGGATTTAAAACAGCAAAAATGGGGCCACGGAGCAACGTCAAAATTGAGTAATTTACTAATTTTCACTTCATAGTTTCATAGTTTCTATAGCCAGAACTCGAATAAATGAAGCTGGAATAAAATAAAATTCATATGTTTAAATTCAATTTTGTTGTATTACTTAAAATGCTATCAGGTAGTGTGATATATTTCTCCGTTTAAAAGATATCAGTTTCTAAATACATAAGGACTTCATTAAAAAGGGCGAAAACATGACGTTGGAGGACGTCACGGAGCAGCGAGTAGCAATAAAATTTTGTTTGCATTCGAGAAACTTCTTTAACAAACTTTTAAAAATCTGTATAAACCAGAAAATGTATGAAAAGTAAGCCAGGTATTTGTATAAAATAGAACATACAATTTTTGAGTAGTCGCGAGTTTAAATAAGATGATAGATGGTTTGCTAAGAAACAGGTTAAAGTTTAAAATCTTGTCAAAAGAGTTACGAACGTCATTAAACGTGATGTGCGCTTCAATGCTGCGAAACTAATCGAGTCCCGCAACAGGCCTAAGGAATTTGAAAACAATGACAATCTAGTTCAAGCTATTTGCACAATTGTTAGCAAACTAGGTATCAAGTGTTATGGATATGTTTTTTTATAAATGGAGAAGACGCTGCAAACTGTGTAGGATATTGAAAGGCAGAGTAATTTTGAGAAACTTTCTCGACGTTGTTTTTGACGTTACAATGTTAGATAACCGTGCTCCGTGGTAACAAAACATGTTGCTTTAAAACTTGGCTAGCACATGAGTTCATATGATTAACTTCATCAAATGCAATGAAACTTCACATATCGACAAAATAAATGTTTTTATTTTCGAAAATGTGTTGATCTATAATCTTGTAATAATATTATGACGATGAGAAACATTGTCTACGTATTTTTTGAATGACCCTCGTATATGAAACGTTGATAAATACACGTGTATCTATGAACATGTACTCGTAGTTCAGAAGTGTAAACCGATGAATATTTCTTTCATATTTTACAGTGAAATATGAAACCGGCAAAATATCGTAAGTAGTTGCGAATCCTACTTGTATATGTTTATAAAAACGCATAATGTAAACAGCTAATGAAAAACAACAATGATTTTTGTCTTATGTCTAGGTTGAAAGAAAGGAAAAGGATGTATTTGATAGAATTTTATTTCTGTGTTCAATACGTGTTGTCATAATTTCAATTCCATACAAAATCTATGTTGATTTATTCTCAGACTTTGTTAATCTCCAAAATTAATTGGAAGAAGTAGCTTTTTCATGTTTGTTATTTTTTTTTCCAGGCACAAATTTTTCCATTACTTAATCTACTACTTATCACTTAAAGAATATTGTTTTTAATGAAGAAGGGGTTTTGCTCAATAATTATGATATCCAATTTAAAAATAAATTTACAAACACAGTTAAAGAAACGGAAAAATATAAGACATTACATTAAGGACAGACGATACAAACACAAAATGGATTCCTTGATTGGTATATATTTCTGAGCCTATTTTTCTTGCAAATGATGCATCTAATGAATTTCAAAAATATTCAGAAATTGTAAACCAGCAAATGCTTACACATCAAACAGGAACAATCCAGTCTCAGACGTGCACCAGAATCAAATATCGTCTGGAGATCAAACCTATTCAAATGCTTCAGCTCATTTACGGGGGACAACTATTTACGTTTATGAATCAACTGAAGCTAGTGGAAAAGGGAATGTATATGAACCTTTAGAAGTGCATGATATTGATTAACATGTTTATGAAGAAAAAATTAAAACGTCTGAGGTTTATGAAGAGGTATAAACATGGCGAAAACTTCAGAATCTGGAAGTAGAAGATCGAGAATCAGTTCAATTGTTCTCAAATATACTGTTATACATGGTGGTTGGACTTTAGAATATTGCATATTAATCACAGGCTGATGGTGGAGTGTTGTTTTTAGTGATGTAAAGTAGCATCCAGTTGTAAATTGATTAGAAATGTTTTATTTTTCATGTTATTTCATTATCTTATCGTTTACTTCAGTTATTTATTATTGGTGCAATACACATTGCACTTCGACATTGTAATGTAAACAAATGCTGTTTATGTGTTACTAGACGATCTAGTGAGATATTGTTGAACAGACAGTAAGGGACAGTTATATTAAGATGTTATATGTCAGTTTTTTTATCATTATCTAACATAGTACGACTGTAAATTACTTACTTATTTCAGTATTATCATATGTGTTGTAAATTGGGCGCTTGTCATCTTTCTTACGAAGAAAATAGTCATGTGACATATACATTGTTGTTTTACAATTGATATGATCTAAATAACACTGTCCGTGTCATGAAATATTCATAATTGGTAGTTAAATGTTATTTTATTGCAGTATTGTCATTTAATTATGTTTTATTTGACGAAATGTTTTGGAACTTGAATGTGTAGCCTAATACTTATGTGTTTGCATTATTGTTCGGTATTATTACGCCATGGATTGTGTGTGTCCGTTTTATTACAGATTGCTTGTTAAACTTATTTTATTATGTATGTCGAATAGAATTTATAGCTCCTACCTTACGTGTAGAAAGGACATTTTCAGCTACATTATTTTCTTTGTTTTACACAAAATGTATGTAAAGTAGTTCTAAAAGGCTCCAGAAAGGACAATTATTCATTGGTTGTTGTGATCAAGTGACCATTTTAGAAGGTTATATATACGAGCAGCAAAGACCAGTCTCATCACAACGATCACATCGATCAGATCATGATACGTCCTCAACATCACTGACTTAAGAAATGAATGTAATAATTTTTTCTTTGATCGATGTATCAAAGAAAAATTTGGACGGAAAACTTTTTCATCAATGCGCGTAGTTTTCCGTCCAAATTTTTCTTTGATACATCGATCAAAGAAAAAATTATTACATTCATTTCTTATCATTTAATTATGATTTTAAATTATTAAAATGAAAGTTTCTTTCAATTTTCTATTAAATTTATGTATCAAAAACAGTGCACACGAATACATCACCATAACGTTAACGTTGCTGAAAATTCAAAATGGCTCTAACCATGCTAACGAAAAACGTTTTCAAATATTGTCGTGTGATTACCAACAGTCACCAAAATAATTTACAGTTCTTTAACACAAAAAATACCTGTTGTGTTATCTTCCCCGGTAAGTTATCTAAGTTCGTAAATGTAAAGGGAAGCTACTCAAATATCCTAACAGTTCTACGTCACATAAATTTTGGATTTCATTTGCGCATCTTTTCATTTGAATTTCAAACCGAATATATAACAAGTTTGGCTTTCCAGAAAGCCTGAAATGTCATCTCTTTGGTATCAATAATGTCAAAGAAATAAAACAGAAAGGGAAATATTTTAATGCAATGAATATATGGATTATTACATCTGAAGTTCCCAAATGACTTATTCAGCAAACTCCACAGTAAAGTACGCAGTTTCTTTTGGCCGCAGTATATATATATGGAAAGCATGGACGTCTGCGAGAGCACCCAAGGCGATTTTTGGTGAAAGTTCATTCTAGCGGTCTTTGTGCTTCTGTGTGTTTACAATTTACTTAAATTCAAATACTTTCCATGAACTTTATTTTCTTAACACAATACGAATTATCAACAATAATTATCATTCATTTAAAAGCAGCTAATCATTAAAGTTTGACGGGAATTAATTTAATAAATCCAACTACAGACTAAAAAATTAACATAGAATTAGCGTTGACCACTCTTCTTTCATTTTTTGCAGAATCTAATTGTAAGCTTGTTCTTTTGTGTGAGAACCAGTTTTCCCTCCGCGTCAACAAGTCTATATATATAGAAATCACTTCATAAAAAAAACTTTGTCAATTCTGCTTGTGTGACTTACCAATTTAATAAGGCATATAGTATTGAGGATCAATATATATACGACACACCGAAACTATAGATATTTTCAAGCATCGCAGTTCTTTTCTAAATTTTCTTTGGCTTTCAAATAGGCCGAAACCAAAAGTAGATAACACTCTCTTAAGCTGGTTCTTCTAAAAGAATACCAGTTTACAGGCTACTTGGAACTCTGTAAAACATCGAGGACTCCCGAAAGATTAATGGAGGCTTGCACTAGGACTTCACTTCCGGCATACAATCTTAATGTGTCATCTCCCGAGGGAGATGACAAATACGTATCATAACCTGTCAATGCTGTAATACCTGAAAGAGTCTGCTGCCGATAGTTCAAGATTAAAGAATTCCATCCTCAATTCATGCAGTGTCGTTTTTCTCGATCACTCGTTTCCCACGATATAACAGATTTTCGGTTTTCCCCGCTTTGGTAGCATAATAAAACATTTTTTCAGAGTTCTATTGTTTCATACCAGATATCTCAAAGTCAAACATTTAAGAAAAGTATGTCGATTAAACGATTTCTTCCCTTCTTTCCCGTAACTGTATTGTCGTCATGCAGACGATTTTAATTTGTTTAGCAAAGGGGGATAATTCAAAATGAAACGAAAGTAGAAAGTAAGTCAGGAACCTAACGGACATGTTCCGAAATTCAGGAAAATATTTATTAAAGCAAAGGTATTTAATTATTCCTTCAAAAAGTAACCTGGAAGCGGGGAATATACATGTACCGACTGTCAAATAGTTCCGGCTGCTTAGTGCAACCGAACTCTTGATTTTAATGATGCAGTTATCAAAAGAATTTTTTATCCAATCAGAATCAAGTATTTTATAGAAATTAAATGATTGTAAATTACTAGTGACTTAGATATGAGAAAATAATGTAAACTATACAAATTAAGTAGCGTATAATTTCTCCACCACACGGACACCGCAAATCGCTGTATTTTATTAGGCCAGAGATGTTAAGCTAGGACTTTATATACTCATAGATGTACTGACTGCTTTGTTGTATTTCATTGAACTTTGAAGTCTTTATTAAATAAAATATTTGAAACGAGAAATGGAACTTGGTTATGACTTACAGGAATGTGAAGTGAATTATCAAGGGTGTTAAATACATGCGATGGGCTGAGGGTGGTCCCCCCCCCCTTTTATATGTGGACGGATGTCTTGAGTAGTCCTGATAAAATTCAATTAACTGAATTTACACGGGATGGAAACACTGTAAGCTGACTGGCATTTGACAGGGTGCTGAAGAAGCTTACAATACTTTATGAAAGCGAGAGACCAATTAGTAGACGCTTTTCGCAGCATAAATTAAAAATACTAGTATATACTTCTGTGTTATTTACAAAAAAAACCCACATTTATCAAATACATTTTTTATTTCCTAATTGCTTTAATCTGTGTTTAAACTTTAAAATTAACACCTATATTTTATTTATTCTGATGTTATTCTCATACTTTGTATAATTATGATATTTTGATATTCAGATTTTTTTAACCTAGAAACTGTATATATATATATTGAACCTAGTTTGTCATATCTTATGAAAATCTTAAGACAATTAGATGCATATCTTAAGTCGAAAGTGAAACTTGCTACAGGATATATTTCGGCTAAAAACCAAAGGATATTTCAGATAAACGGTTTTCAGAGAAAGAACAATTCTTTGGACTATGTCAGGCCAGAAGGAAAAATGACCCCCACAAAAAAATATAATTTGCCAATACTTAACGATAAAAAAAACCTAAAATGTACCTACTTTATGTTTTTCCACTTTATTCGTTTCAAAGCATTTTTTCTTTGTTTGCGTCCCCTTTCAACTGAAATTGCCACCCCCTCTAAATGCTTCTTAAGACCATGTATGTACACGTATGTAAAATTCATACATCATATATAACTCTTTTCAAAATTGTTATACCCCCCGCTTGAAAAGCGGGAGGGTATATAGTAATCGTTAATTCTGTCCGTTCGTCCGTCTGTACGTATGTCCGTCCGTCCGTCTGTTACGCTTTGGGGTACCCATCTCTTATCCGCAACTCCTCTCATACCACTGAATGAAATTTGATGAAACTTTCAAAGAATCTTTATTACATATTGCCATTGTGCACCTCCTATTTTACTTTTTGATACACATATTTTGAGTTTCTCGGCCACAGCAAAACATAGACTTTGTCATAATAACTATATGGAGGCGGGGATATCATTTAGTGAGCTCATCGCTCACAATACCTCTAGTTTCATTTAAATTCCATTCCGCGCAAGAATATCACAAACACTATGTCCAAGCATAGCAAAATTTTTAAAATGGCTAACGTTATTTCAGATCCTGTGTTCGTTCAAAATACATGTAGTTTATTTATTAATTGGTTACGTAATATCTTTTTGATAAATAAAAGTGCGAAACATATGCATTTTTATGGATTAGATACGTCCATGAAAGTAAAGAAAAATTCGAACTTCTGAGTAGCTACCCTGCATGTTTTAGACGTTTTACTTTATTTTACTTAGTAACATGGTGTTTATTTATTTATTTTTTTTTTTTAATTTTTTTTTTTTTGTTTTTTTTTTTTTTAGAGATTAGAAAGTAAATATTTTATTCAGTCGTATAAAATTAGAGGAATATCAAATAATTTTTTCATGGGGTATCCCTCATTAATCTACAAGTATGTTTAATGTGTATGAAAATCATGTTGTAACATTTGATTCTGTATGTACATGCCTTCTTCATTCATTCTTAATAGTTTTAAAATCGTAATATTTTGATTGGAAATTGTTCTTTCATTTCCTCTCTTCATCTGTGAGCATTGTTATTTTGTTCTAGAAGTTAAAGAGATTTAAAGACACCTTCATTGAATTTTATGAACGAACTTTGAACACAATTTGGTGTTTCAAAATAATTCATTGCTATCATCATTCATTTATTGCAAAGGTTCAGATACTCTAGTAACTAAAATTTTTTTAAAAAATCACATAACTTTCGTTAGCAACTACTATTTTCTGAGCAAGAAGACATTTAGGCAAATCTCATTCAATATTTTTTTTAATGAAATTAATTCTTTAATTTTATGACCCAACTCCCAACACACAAAAATACATTAAAAATGACTCAATAAAATGTTGTTTTTTTTTTTGGGGGGGGGGGGGGCATATCTGCAAAATTAACAAAAGGCAACTAAACTTCGTGCCAACATATTTAAAAAAAAACATGTGAAATTGAAGAATGGAATTAGTCTTAAGATTTGTCTTAATATTTCTTATTATACTTAAAATAGTTTTGTGAAACAGCAGTGTGAAATCTTATGATTGTCTTAAGTCAGATCTTAAGATGATCGTTAGATCTATCTTAGGACAAATCTTACGAAAGTTTTGTGAAACCCAGCCCAGGCTCATTAGTCTTTTTTTTCGTTTTTGGCTTGATTCGAAGTAAAAGATTTTTTTCCACAAAATACGTCACTCAAACTAATGGGATACAGAAAATTACATTACATGCCTTAAAAAGCATTGCGATACACATGATTTTTGAAATGCATGTATTCGATTGATTTAAGCAAATCACCTTGTATTTTAGCAAGTCAATTTCCTATTTAAATTTGCATGCAAACACAAAAGTTCATTCATAGTGTCATATATTTAGTAAAGTTTTAAAGTCTTTGATTTAAGAAATGTTTATTTAAAGATTATTTTACCTTGTATTTTTAAATTCTAGGAGGGCTGATTTCAAATGGGTATTTTAATATGATATGAATATGAATCTAAGAAAAAGAAAGGGTAAAAGAAAATAAAATTCTGGAAAAGTTTGTTTCTTGCACGTTTCAGTAACTTTTCAGTCATATTAATACCCCATCACTTACCGATTAACGGTTGCATTTAGGCCTATTCTCTGCACTCAAGGTAATTAAGTATTGAGGTATCTTTTTTCGTGCGAGATTTCTATTGATCACACGGGACGTGAGTTTCTGCAGTCTCGTCCGAAAAACCCTTTTACATTTAAGCAAATGAGTCAAATGAGCGATTTCTATTCTGAACACAAATAACAATTAGTGGAAAGATATAAATTCACCATGTAAAGAGGGACAATAAGAAAGGCTAGTTTTTATATTGTAAAGTATTTTCCTTTTTTAAATAGATTTTTTTCATTGAAACATATGTAGAGGTAACAAACAGCATTCAAGATTAAAAGTCCACTAAACAATACAAAAAAGGAGCAGAGCAAACACGGACCTCCAAAACATCAGAGGTGGGATCAGGTGCCATTGAGAAGTGACCCCTGCCGATCGGTCACACCTGCCATGTGCTCCTTGTCATGATCGGGAAATAACGGAAAAATGAGATTGTATTTTTTTTTCCTTATTATTTATCTTTTTTATTTCTAGGTCACATGGGCCACAAGCTGGCTCCTGTGAGCTTTTCGTATCTAAATTCGTCTATCGGTTTCCTTGATAATCCTGTCGTGTACATTCATCATTAAATTTCCAAATCCACTTCTAATTATTTGTGATTTAATGAAAAATTATGCGAAATTCAAACTTGATCTGTAACTCATCAAGATACACTCACATACCAAAATTCAGCTCATTATCTGCAAGCGTTTAGAAAAAAGTGCGGAAAACCAAGTGGGACAGACTGGCAGACAGACGGGGACAGACAGACAGACGGACGGACAGACGCAGAGGAAACCTATAGTCCCCTCCGGTTTCACAGGTAAGGGACTAAAAACATGTGAGCAATTGTCCCATAAGCCCCTTGTTTGCTTGTAATTTTAATTCTCTAATGTTTTCTTATCTTTCATTTTTCAATCATTTGTTGTAACACACGTTATATTTTACGTTCTAAAAATTCAGTTGTGTGGCTGAATCATACCTTTTTTTTGTAAATATGCTTACTTCATCATGTTAATGACATTTTTTTAATGAGTTTTATTCTTCAAATCTATTTTTTCGTTTAAGTCAATTGAAACGCGTTCAGCAGAGCCAATATCAAGCATTGGAAGACATGAAAAAAATTTCAAACAACACTTACTGTAGCAATTCGTAATACATGTAGATTGAACTATTCAAAAGAACAAATTTTTAAATGCATTTTTAGATTATGTCCTTACCGTAAAACAATTAGTTAAAAGCACAGGCATTTACTTAAAATATATGCTAGTCAATTGTTCAATTGGATTTGATCATGAAATCGTTTTTGGCTGGTCAGTTTTCCAATCTGACCACAGTAAATAAGAGGTACGTTCAGGTTTAAGAAATATATATGTACTTCCGTTCACGTTATACTTTGTCGAAAACGTATTGTTAAATTTTGGTATTTTTGCTATTTTTCTGTAGAAAATTAGATTTTTAATGTGTTTTGTTCACATCATATTCAGGGCAAAAAGCCATATCTGCAGAAAGTGACCAACTGTTAATCTAATTTGGCCTTGTGGCTTGAATTGCTAATTTTAACAATTTTTTTACCATCATTTTCTTCTGAGTACTGAATTAATTCAGGTTCTTTTAATGTTTAGTCATTTAAACCAGCGCTAAAAATAGTAATTGTTGTCAAGAAACCAGTCACTTCTTTGTTACGAACAAAAGATTGATTGATTTATGTTGTTTAACGTCCCTCTCGAGAATTTTTCACTCATATGGAGACGTTACCTGTTCCGGTGAAGGGCTTCAAATTAGACCTTACTCGGCATTCAGGACCATTGAGCAGTGAGGGTACTTTATCGTGCCAACTCCTACCGTGACACGAGACCTACGTTTTTAAAGTCATATCCGACATACCCGTGCCGAGCGCTTGGCGAAGGAACAGTCATTCCCTATGTTTACGTCTTAGGTATGACGCGGCATCGCGAACGAGAAACGAACACGGGCCTCCCGATCACGAAGCGAAACCAACAAAAGAAATGAAATAGAATAACGCCTTTTGAATCATAAAATTACAAATTACGTAATGTATTGTGCATTGTAGAATTGGAAAAGAATTAAGATTTTTCTTAGCGTATCTTTATATCACTTACGTATATCAGCATGTTAGCAAAAAAAAGGATCGTAAACTTTTTATATTATAAATAAGACATTTATGAAAATATTTAAAAAGAAATTTGTTTGCATCAATAAATTTTGGTTTAGGTCAAAAGTTTTTTATCCAATGCCCTTTTATTTTCAAGACTTCAAAATACTTGAAATACTTAAAAATGTTTATAGAATAATTACATTATTTGTAAATTGGTTAGCAATAACTATATTGTAGAGAAATGAAAAAAGCATTCTAAGTTCACTTCTGAGGGTATTTAGATTCTGAATCTTTAATAAATTTAATTAACTTAGGAAGTAATTCTACTGATTATATATCCGCCTATTTCCTGCAGAACCAGGCACAAAGTTGTCCCAGATCTATTGATATTTAAAGTCAATGACATTATATTATGACTAAAGTTCAAAGACTTTTAAGTTGATTTGATATTTCTTTTTGCTTCCTTATTTTACTTTTTCAATTTTCAATAGGTATCATTTAGCAACATATTTTTCAGTCATGTATTTGCTAGCAGCATCTTTGCTTTGTACCTTTGGATTTTTTTCATTGGAAGCATATGAGCAAAACTGTAAGAAATCAGTTTCGTATTTATGTTCAAATTATTAAGTTTAAAGGTACATGGACACAGATTTGAAGTTATTATTTTCTCTATAATATTATGACATATATTTTAATAGCATTTCACACAAAAATTAATTAAAAATCTTATTTCATGTAAAAAATATTAAAATTTCAATTTTTTTTGCGGATTTGATTGACACATCCTTGCACTTTCACAAATTTTAACGTCATTTTTAATTCTTAATCCTTAGGAAAAGTGGCAATCTTGTTTTGTATAAATAAAAAATATTAATACTATAATCCAGAAAATTCAGAGTAGACATGTTCGAAAGCAAAACAAACACACAATATATTGTCAGTCCGTGCAGTTTTGGTAAGCAGACTGTGACGACTGACACACCCGGTGAATTGTAAACATAAACAATAACAGAACTCGTGCCCTGCTTACAAAAACTGTGTACATAACACGAGTGTGCTCGATTTGGTAAACACTGTACGCAACTCTTAGTTCGGAATGACGATACTTGTGAAGGAGTTTTGCTTTCTAACATTTCTACTCTGAATAAAATTATGTTTCTGGATAAAAGTTTTAATATTTCTCATTAATACACAACAAAATTGGCACTTTTCCTAAGGATTAAGAATAAGATTAAAATTTGTGAAAGTGCAAGGATGTGTAAATCAAACCCGCCAAAAAATTTGAAGTTTTAATAACTTTTAAATGAAATGATATTTTTAGTAAATTTTTTGTGTGAAATGCTATTAAAATATATACAGTACGTCGTAATATTATAGAGAAAATATTGACTTCAAATCTGTGTCCAAGTACCTTTAAGTAAATTTCATATAATCTTCACCTTAATTTTTCCCCTTTAAATTCAAGGATTAAATAACAATGTAATATCATGTCTTTAAAGATGAATACTGACAGTTTTTAGAAGTAATTCCGTTATCATATGGGTTAAAAAATTATATTTAAAATTAAACAAAACAATACACTCTTTAATTTCTTTTAGATTTCATATCTTTTGAAGATCCATTGTTAGGCATTTATTACCCGAATGATATTGTACAGTGTAATGCTCGTCAATGGTTTTCAAGTCCAGCAAATGTTTCAAGTACAAACATTGTCATCCGACAAATCTTGAGAAATAACACGAAAGTCATTCTTGTAACGTGTCCATTTAGGAGTGATCAGATTAGTGCCGAATGTAAAGCTATTTTTTCTGCAAATGGATGCAAAGACCGTGTAAATATATCATGTTCTGTTGAAACGAATTAAACGGAGACAGAAAGAACATTAGGAATCTCTTTAACAGGTTTCTAATTTATCATCACGGGTAATATTTTTTTAATATGTAACAGTAAAAAATACATCTAAAATAATTTTGAAAGTATTTACCTGTAAATGTAGGCACAAGTTTCTACAGAATTCTTATAAAATGTTGGGTTTTTTTATTTCTTACAGGAAAACCTTCGAGACTAGTATCCTTCCGCACACGTTATCAAGGCGTTGAGAATGCTAGCGTCTTGCAGAAATTTCCCCCGGGAACTCTCATCGAGATAATATGTGAAGGGGAAGTTCCTATGAGAAATGGAAAAGTCTTCCAGGTAAAGCGAGAGAAATGCATTTTGACCACGAAGCTCATTTTTTGTCTTAAGAAAAGCTTAAAAGCAAATCGCTCTTTGTTTTTTTTGACACGAATTGAGTCAGCACAATTTAAATTCAATAGCACACAACAAGCAGAAAGAAACAATACCTGTAATTATGTGCATGCCATTTTATTCAAAATGCATGTAATTTCTTATGCTTTCATGAAGAATATAGCGCTTTGTCAACACAACGACTACCACAATTCTGAAACATTTCATCTTCAAGAGCCAGCAATGTACAGGACACAGGAGATTTCGGACTATGGATGCATCGGTAACCAAACAATATCGGCGTTCATTTACCTAGACGAGACTCAGCTCAAAACAGTAGTCAGTTGTGAAACAGGGTATCTCGCCACTTTTCCAAAATGTGGTAATGGAAGCTATCGAAAGACAATAACACTTCAGGCACAAGAAGGTAGGGGCGATTATTCATGTTTTTAATGTAGAGGTGCGTCGACATTCTGTAAGGTTAGAGCTAAACATTGGATATGTGTTGGGATTTTAGACCCTTCAAGATTTTGTTAATTTCTTTGGTATTGTTTTTTCTTTTAACATTTATTAGTCTTCGATGACTTTATCTTTTGCATTTCATAATAAATGCATCCTACAATTTTTTAAATGACATTTTACATTATGGTTTACTTTTTGCAAGAGTTAAACAGTATCCATGGTCCATTTGTTATGACTAAAGATGTTATAGGACACAGATCCCTCCTCTCAATAACGTGCTACACGACGACTGGAACATTCCATGCAGAAACTTCTAAGGTTCTGACATATTCTATACTGTATATGTACTTTAAAAGCAAGCTTCATATTTTAGAGTGCACCAAAAATTTTGAAAAATTATTTTAAGCGATTTAATTTTTCAGCATATTAGGTGGTGCATAAGAACAGTAAAAGACAAACACTTTAAAATCCTTCCTTTGCAAGAGGAACCGAATGAGGAAATATTCAAGACATCTTTTGGAATAAATTCAAGAGCAGTGTTCTTTATCAATTGTCAAAAAACGTTAAAAATGTAGAAATCGTCTGCCAAACCAATTTTTCAAGTGAGTGTGGATCTGGAACCATTACAGGAAAGGTTTTCCTAAACAATGACACACACGATTACAATTGTAAGTTTTATTATACTTTTTGTGTAACTGCTTCTTTTATGATAAATACCACGTGCATTTTTATTATAAAAACATACAACTAAAAACCTTCTTTTCATCTATATCAAAGGGAAAGTTAGCTCAATTCGAAGTTCAACACAATTTTTTTTGGAATTGTTGGAATGGTTATAGGGGGAACACTAATCTTTTTGACAGTTTTGATTTTTGTGAAAATCTGGAACAAGGGCGGTAACAGGGATAATTTTTTTTTCAATAACTAGCTATATCTCTATGGTAACTGTAGTGAGTTAAGTTGAACAATTAAAATGTTCTGCTTTTCTGCTTTAATTATAATTATGTAATTTTCAAAGTAAACTGCTAGTTTTACTTATATGTTTCCTGAGGTTTATAAATATCTTCTGATAACAATAATATCAGCATTTTAAACTCATTTATGCCTCCTCTTTTCCCAAAATGCCATGAAAAAGGACAAAAGACAAATGTATATTGAAGTTGAATTTTTATTGATCAAAATAAAGGTTTTGATCAATAAACAAAATTGTAGTTAATATAAGCATCAAAGGTTACCAACAAAATGGACAGTTGTTCTTTACACCTATAAAATATTTCTTACATACATGTATAATAATAACAGAACACAAACTCTATATTAACTACTGTTTGCCGAAAACAATTGTAAAACATGTATATACAGTTTTCTTCATACAAAACAAAATCCAGAATTTAACATGTAAATAAAGAGAGTATACAATGTATAGTTTGAATGTTATAAAATTGGCAAAGGTGGGGTCAATTATCCTGACCACACTCTAAAGTGGTTCAGGGGAGGAGGGAGGGTAAATAAAAAACTGGTTAAAATGATCCCAAAAAATCTTTGTTTTCCTCCAGGCTAAGTCTAGTACAAAAGGGACGCTATCTCTTAGCCAATGAAATCCAAGGAAAGTTGAGAGGCTACATACGGGTTACTGATTAAACAAAATATGAGGCTCACCAAGGGTGAGAAATGTAAATCATGGAAATTCGTTGTCATAAAATAATTTATTTACATAAATTGCATTTATGCCTCCTCTTTTCCCAAAATGCCATGAAAAAGGACAAAAGACAAATGTATATTGAAGTTGAATTTTTATTGATCAAAATAAAGGTTTTGATCAATAAACAAAATTGTAGTTAATATAAGCATCAAAGGTTACCAACAAAATGGACAGTTGTTCTTTACACCTATAAAATATTTCTTACATACATGTATAATAATAACAGAACACAAACTCTATATTAACTACTGTTTGCCGAAAACAATTGTAAAACATGTATATACAGTTTTCTTCATACAAAACAAAATCCAGAATTTAACATGTAAATAAAGAGAGTATACAATGTATAGTTTGAATGTTATAAAATTGGCAAAGGTGGGGTCAATTATCCACAGTTGAGAAGATCATGTTCAAAATGATCTTTGAAACGACCCCAACCTTGCATATACGTTTACAGAAATGTATACAGAGGACTGTCCCGCGTAAGTAAACAATATCATGAGATACAACACGTTATATATCCATATATACCATATATATTTCAAACAACTATATTGAAAGTTCATACAAGTATACATCTTCACATGTAAAATTTTAAGAATCAGTGAAACACTTCAATAGTCTGCAAGATAAAGAACTATGTAAGTTTTTACAGACATACATTTACATTACATTTGTAAAATATCACAAATTCAAAATAATTCAAGTTCTAAGCTAAATGATTGGTTAACATTTTAGAGATATACAAATGAATTTATAATCTATAGTGATATATATTGTTTAGAGCCAAGGAAGATCCACAATGTGTTAATTCAATAAAACCAAGCTCAAAAGAATCTGAGATTTCTACAAGAAATACACATCAGCAACAGTTACTTGAAGAAATGATGATGCCGACAGAAAATTCAGGTGAACTAACCAATGACAGAATGCAATGTGAATCCATGTACTCACACTTTAATGCTGATATCTACGAATTGGTCAATAAAAGCAAAACGGAAGATCACATCTATGAAAAACAAGATGTGATACTCAAGGAGGAACCTGTATATAAGCAAGCGAGCAATGCTCTCTGACTTCAAGAACTAAAGATATGAGAAAATCGCGACAAAATTGTCCTTCCCTCTGCCTGCTCTTATAAACACAAATTTATAAGAAAATATTCAATACGATGAAATATTCCGGAATTATTTCAATAAACTTTTGTAATTTTCAAACATTTAAGCTAGATTGGATAATTTAAAAATTTTCATACATTGGGGAAGAAATATGACTATTTTCTATTCCATATGAATAAAAGTTCTGCTCATATACGAGGGCTGTTCGAAAATTATTGAGACATTGTGTATATGTTGCTTTCTAATGAGCGTCTTTCGGTGAAAATTTGCATATAAATTTGATATGCACTACGAATTAATAAAAGCAAAAAATATTTTACAAAATTTAAATATTTTCTGTACAGTGGTATATAAATGCGTCAATGATAGCGGTACCCGGAGCAGTCACGAAATCACGTGCTGAAAATATGTAACACCAACGTTCTAACTCTCCGTGGACCCATAGTAAGAGCGAAAATAATTCAGTTTATGTGTAAAATTTTTCAGCTTTATTTCAAAATCATGTTGTGCAACTTTGTTAGAATTTCGATCAGAAATACAGAAGACATTAAAAAATTAAGCGCGGTAGAGAAATCTGCTAACAACGAAAAAACTTGATTTTGACCTCAAGGGCGGAGCAGCCAGCATACCTAAAATTTTGTATACCGCTATGTAGAACTCTTTTCCAGACTGAACGACCTGCTGAAACAATAAAAAGGAGGGAAAAATGTGGTAGAGTTTGTTTCTTCATTTGTATACATTTATTCTACACAGTTAATTCATCCAGAGTAAAATCAAAATCTCCGGACGACCATCAGTTATTACATTTGGTATTAATATCGTTACGGTATTATTATCTTTGACACGCGTTGCAGAAATCGGGACTACATGATTCTAAGTCATCCTTACCCACGAATGAAAATTTTACACTGGGGTAGCAACAGCAAACATGCATTTTTAAAAAATAGTTTAAAAAGAGATTGTTTGATTTTTGTAATGTTATATGTTATAACAAAGAAGAAAAAGTATTAACCGCTTCCCGAACGTTTTACATGCGAAACCATCTCCCGCTGACGTGACGTTAAATGACGCAGCGATACTGCTCCGGGTCGATAGACATATGCATGTTAATAATTTCACCGAAACTTATCCTATTATCATAGGAATTAGAAATTTTGCATAAATGCTTTATTCGTTCTTTATAAAATGTTGATGAATTTTCATGAAAATATCTCCGTCCTTTATGGAGTAAATGTTATTGTCTCAATAATTTCCGAACAACCCTCGTATTTTACGAACTATGTATTGAATATTTATATTATTTATCACATTTCTACTAGGTAAGCTCAGTTGTATCTTATACTGAGTTGCAGGCCTTTAATTCAGTCAAAAATGATTTAATGTGTTTTCGAAGAGTAACTCCCAATACACAGAGAAATAGAAGACAGTCGACCGTGATTAAATTCCCTTCCAAAGAATGCTTTCGTATATTCAAATAGAGACAAACACTTGGGTTATGTGTAGAGTTAAGGTTGGAGACTTATAATGCAAACATAGTACTTTACTGATTAATAATTAAAGTTTGTAAAAATGATCTTTTACATCATCCTTTTACATAGATATACGTGAATTGCGTCCCCCTGAAACATTATAAAATAGAAACAGTCTAGAAAAATGGACACCACAGTGGGTGAATTGCACACCATGAGTGTTATTTTTTCAATAATCAGCTAGAGATATATTTATTTCTGATGAACATTCAAAAGAAATAATATAATAAAATAATGCTGGAAAAGTGGTTTTTAATATTACACTCGTATTTATGTAAGTTTAAAATTTCATATCTTGTAGATCTTTTTTGAATAGTATCCATATTTCATTAAAGTTCATTATAATGCACATTTTCATTGCATTCTTAATACCCTCTCTTTTTTATTTCAATTTTTACAAAATATTCTATAAGTATTTTTTCGGTATATATTTTATTCTGAGAATAAAAATACGTATAAATTTATGTGTAAGACTTCATACGTTCCATCATAAAAAAGAAACGTTTTATAGTTTCGTTTATTTATTTTCGATGCTTTTTAAGATGCTATATTAGAAGCCTTATAAATAAGTATGCATTTACTAGTTTATTCCATTTATGTATCATAAAAAGTAGCAAAATATGGGTTATCGTTCTTTTTATATAGAAATGAGTTATACCATAAAACTTATGGAGATAACTAACAGTATTCAAGATCAAAGGTCCATAAAGCAACACAAAATAGGAGCAGAGAAACCATGGACCTCCGAAACATCAGAATTTGGATCAGGTGCCATGGAGGAGTGAGCATTCTCTGTAGAACGGTCTCACCAGCCGAGTGCTCCATGTCATGTTCGGGAAATTACCGAAAAATCGGTCGTAAATTAAGTATATAATTAAATAATTGACTAACAATAAGCAAAAACCTATAAAAAACGTCAGTCAGCATTTGACTCAATGATAAACAGTATTTGTTGACAAGGCCATTGTTTCGACCAGAGAACTTGCGAAATGAGACTTTAAACGAAACTGCTAATATTCTTGTTTCGTAAACTTGTTTGTCAATAATTTCCTCGTTTTAGAAATTATTCATGCATAGGATATGCTCTTTCTTATCGAATCGACTAAGATATATAAACTCCGGTCCGTATGCAGGTGATGAAGGTACATTGCTGCATAAGTAAGGGAAGTTGACCATTGAAAAGTTAAAGTCATCACGTTTATCAGTTCTTGGTTGTTAAATTAAAATAAAAAATGAAAAAAATATATATTTCTTTTAAAACAAATATACATAAAGCTAACAGAAAATGTGTCTTTTAACTTTAACAGGTCGGAGAGAATACTCGAAATCGGGTATTATCCGTGAAATCGCGTATAATACTCGATAATAAGGTATCGTTGAATCCTCGAAATCGGGTATTCCGTGCAACTTTCTATAAAAACTAAAGAATATAGTAACGGCGCATTATGCCAGTAATAACTGTTACTTGTACATCAGTATCTTGTGGATTTATTTTTATTAGACCTAATTCATAAGGTTGTCAAATAAGTTTAAAATCACAAGACAAACACTGCTGGGGTAACAAAGAGGACACGATAGCGTTATTATTTTTCAATATAATTTCTAAAAACAAATAACTACACTTCGTTTGTCTTTATTTCCCATTTAAGTATCCCATATACTTAATTTTCTAAAACGTGAAATTTTAAAGAAATTAAACGACTAACTCCGTGTTATGTATTTTTACTGAAAAATGTATGGCTTCCCTTTCTCGTGAAATATAAATTATTCCTAACAGTTAGAGTGTACAGTATAAGCGAGTCATAATTGTATATAATTGCAATAATAGAATACCAACGTTATTATAAAGAAGAAAATGAAATAAGATGAAATAAAGACCCACGGGAAACAGTTTGAAAATAGCTAATTGAAGGTGAGTATCTTTTATCATATCAATTTAGCATGAAATTTTTATTCAAAGACACCGTAAATTTTTTGGTTGCATTTTATTCGATACAAAATATACTATTTTACCTTTATTTTATGCATTTGTGTGAAAATTGAGAGCGAGAAGTCATATGAACAGGATTTTCTTGGTTTTTTTTGGGGGGGGGGGGGGGGGGGGGGGGGGATAGATAAAAGTCAAATGTGTACATCTTTTCATGAAGTTAAAATACATTGAATTTCTCAATATAGATCGAGGTACAGTCATATTGAAATATGAATTACATAGTCAAATTTTAACATTTCTTATAGTTTTTACGTTTATGAACATGCTAATGAACAAACTGAAATAATGGAGTGTTCAATTGCCTTGGAAACTCTTTTCTTACTTTTTGGGAATATAATTCCTCATCGGACATTAAAATTTCATAAAAATCACAGCCACTTCCTTTCTTTGTTATACTATTTGATAGACAGCGTAAATTTTACCTCTTTACCTTCTATATTTTTTTATATCGCTATCTTATACCTCATTATAATATGCTAATACAACGCACTATCTGATTGGTTCTAGACAATATGTCACAGTTTTCTTTTAGTTATTTTATCTATGATACGTATCACTCATGGCAATAACTTTTCCTAATACTCATCTCTAATGAAAAATGTGTTTAAAAAATAAACATGAATTCTAGTTACTTGTAGTCTTATATTGTGTTAGAAAATAACAGGTTGCTTTTTGTTTACTTACAATGAATATGATTTTTATTTGATGAATAAATCTTCCCTACGATTAAAAATATATGATCGAGTTTAACCGACCGTGACATTCAAAGAGAGGTCTCTTGGACACATGTAGGACACAGTCGAGGTTGTTTTGTCAGAGGTGGTCAAGAAGCCTTTAGCCCCCCCCCCCCCCCCCCTTTGAAATGGTAAAATATTGATAACTTAGCGAAATTAAACGATCAAAATTTATGTTCTCTCATAAGCGGTATTCCTGAAACTATCACTGTCTCTGCTAAAATGTTGAAGACATATTCTGCAAATATGTTTGATTGATAAATTAAAAAGAAAAGATTTTCAAAAAAAGAGATGAGGGTTCTTCTAGCCGAAATTTTAGACATTTTTATCATTACATTATTTATACATTCATAAATAAACTTTATTTTATGCACAAGATGGATGTGAAAGTAATTAATGACGCATAATTAGATACGATAGACAATCCCTTGTTTCTACATTTCCAATTCTGTTGTGTTGGGAATGAACATTAGGAAGATGCACATACTTTCAACATAAGGAAAAATATATAGCAAATCGAACGCCTTTTTGTGTGCAGATCATGAAATGTCCTGAGCTCCACGGGTATTTGTTGTCCCGAGCGCATTAATCTTGACGCCCAAATTCTTACTTGGCTAGTGATACCTTTAGAAAACATGTGTATCTAGATGAAAGTTAACTCGGCAACATGCGCCATCCCATTGTTTCAGTTTTATTAGGTGATTACACCTCCTATACCCGATTTCGCGGATTCAACGATACCCTAATATCGAGTATTATATGCGATTTCACGGATAATACCCGATTTCGAGTATTCTCTCCGACCTGTTTAATTTGATATGTGTTCTAAAGATGTAAAGCATACGGGTAATTCCTGATGCAATCGTTTCTGTAGGTAATGAAATCGCTTTCACAAACTGGTCTAAGAACAGCATTACACATCATAAAACATACTCACGGTCCGTCTTGTCTTTTAGGAACACCTCAATAAAGCGTTTTATTTTAAAAGAAAATTAAGAGGTTGAAAATAAATTATCTCTTCTTATCAATGGTTTCTGATGTTACGAACATTTGATCCTTGCGCACAGCTGATACAACATTCATTCATTATTATTATACCTCTATGACTTTGTTCTATATAAAAATATGACGAATAAACATGCTATTTTTCCCAAATAGCCCCTACCGTGAAAAAGTTTTTGTGCTATCTGTCAATGGTGAAATAGTCATCAAACTATTCAGCGAAGCATTTTGTTTCCCTCGCTTTTCATCTCGGAAAACTTCTGATTTTATACCGATTGTGACGTATACATTGCATATTATGACGTAACAAAAGTAAAGTCAGCATCGGTATAATAAAACACCTATTTACGCACTATAAAGACAATAGCAAGTTTATCGTCACCCTCGGGAAAGAGTTTGCTGTCTTGGGGAACGATAAACTTGCTACTGTCCTCATGACCAGTACATAAGTGTATAATGTACGTTTGTCCGTCTTTATGATCGGGGAATACTGCTCTTGGGGTAGCTTAGTTGTCACATTGTCTCCTGAATAGCAATTATCGTATGAAATTATTAACTCTTTTTTATATGAAGATGCCTTGTGAGACAGGAAATATGTAATATGTCTTCGGAATAGTCGTCAAAGGTTTATCTTAATAATGGAAGTAAATATAAACAAAGATCCGTGTCATAAAAATCATAAATCATTAACAACAATATCTTCAAACTTTAACTGGATATTTGAACATTATTCTATGAATTTAAAAATGCAAACTGTTATTTATTTTTTGCAGTTAGATATTCACAAATCGTTTCTCCTATTTAAACGACATCAAAAAAAAATTTGAGGGGGGAAAATGAAAATCCGCCAGTTTGAAACTACATTTTTACTTTAAACTCACAGCTGCACCATCAATCAGTTGTAGAATAGTCAGATGCATATCATTTGAACGACATAATAGAAAATTATAACAATTGGATGTCCGCAATTTTGAATCGCCATTTTAGCCTTTTTAACGTCATTTCATGAAGGCCGGCATGTTGTTCGGATTCAACATAATTGAAATAGGTTTTAAAAAAATAAACTGGACCAAATAATAAATGTTTGCCGTTAAAAAAATATCTCTAGTCTTCTTTTTAAAAATCAGGGCCAGACTATCAGGTCAATAAAATATAATGACTCATATGGACAAATTCAATGATGAAAGTGTTTGTTCAACTAGAAATAGGAAAATCCCGAGTCAAATTAGGATCCTTATATTTTTATGGTGTGGGTAAATGTATCAACTAAGTCACCATATATTTACATATTGACAAAGACTTTAATCCCTTGTATGCTGCATTTAATAATTTCTGAAGCATATTAAGTGATGTATATCAATGTTCGTAACCACTACATAGTAATGATATTATTTCACATCCGATGTAACAGCCAAGCAAATTTGTGAATGATGAAAAAGGTAAGGTTTAGTATTGTAGTTTACATATTAAACGCACAGAAGGAAATATTATATATAAAAGGATAAATCGAGCACAGGAAACCACAGACACTTGTTTCTGTAATAATTTAACACACAGTATGATAATAACATGTTTTGATACTTTTGGTTTAAAAAAGTTATAAAAGAAACTAATCTTTGTGCAGGAAACAGAGGCTTTATCATGTCCTTGTAACAAAACCGGAAGGGATACAGTGCTTTGTGTTTGTGCATGTGTGTCGATGATTCAGTGTGATATATATAAAGTACATGGTTACTATTTTGAAAAAGAAATGGGACCTCAATCACGTTTTCGACACGAACCCAAATATTGCTTATATTTCCATTCTGCTACCGTGAAGTTTTATCCTGCAAACTATTTTTTCAATTGTCTTCCAAAACAAGCTTTTTTAAGCCGATTTAAGCACATCTCTGCAGTTGAAACGCCCTTGGGTAAACATTGCAACAAACATTTCGTCACTATGCTTTTATAACGTTAAGAATACATTAGGGCATAGTCTAAATAAAACTTTGATATATAAGGTTACCTCAAAGCAAGGGATAGTTGAAGGATATATAGGGGTCTGTATTCTACTTTTTGATTAAATGCTTGACTTTATGATTCCTTTCTTTCAATTAATTAAGATTTGTACCAGTGCAAATATATGTACTTCAAGATAATGAAAACACATTGTACTCTTTACTTTATTTTTATTGCCACAATAAAGCCCTATGCATCCAACACTTGAACATTTTGTACAAGTTATACATGTACAGTAAAACACGTTAAGTACGAAAACGGATATAGCGAATTCATTTTTTAGTTTTTCAGTTTTTATGGATCCCCGGCAAAATTCTTAACAAATCTTTGTAAAATTTTACGGTTACAATGAACTCTGATATAACGAATTTACGGATCTAGCGAACTGATTTTGAGTCCCGTTGAGATTGAATATAATGAATTTTACATCTTTTATAACGAACTTTCAAAGATTTCAAAATTTGAATAATGGAACTGACTTTATTTTCTCTCAGCATTTGTATATAAAATTCAATTCATAATAAAACCTTAGTTATCGGAGGTATGTTTTGTAATATTTGCTTCCCTAACATATTTGATAGTAACACTGGAAAGAAAACATGCATACTGCGAATTCGCTATATATGGTTATACGAATTCGTTATACGGATATAACGAATTACGGATATAGCGAATTAAATTCACAGGTCCCCAGGACTTCGCTATAACCGTGTTTTACTGTATATAGTTTGATTTATTTTCTTTTGAAGCTGCCTAAACAATTCCTCTAAACCTACACTCAGATGCTTTAATACATAGATCTATCAGAGATACAGAGAACTGTCTATTACACGTTTGAACCAGCAGATAGTAAGGAGTGATGAAATGTGATAAAAATCACTGACACTGATATGGCTTAATTTGAATATTTGAACATATGTAAAAGTTATGTGTTAAATAATAAAAATAAATGGAAGCTGAATATTTAAATTATGGTTTATTATTTTGTTTTGTGTAAATGAGTATCAATATATCTATCATGAATGAGAAATTATGTCCTTAATACTTTTGTTGTAATAATCAGAAAAATCTGATGTCCGGCACGTTGGTTCACTCAAATGAAAATCAAATGAAATAAAAATGGAAATCCAATGGACCCAAATGGAAATCCAAAGAACCCAAATCGAAATCAAATGGAACCAAATGAAATATTAAATAATTATGCATAACCGTATTTTCAAGTTGTTACTTCTTACGAATAAGTATAAAATAATAAAGAAAACTTTTCTATCGTCAACTTCATCCCACTTATAGTAGTAGCATACACTTCTCACAGGAATACTAGGATTATTTCTGCAAGTTGAGTCGATACGCAATATTTTGCTCTACATACGAACAATTTTAAAAGTAACTTGGTTACTTAGCAAGATCTTCTCGTTTTCTCAAACATGACATATGGACAGCACTGTAGGTAGGACCGTCAGCAGGGGTTGCTTCTTCATCCAAAACACACCCTGTGATGTTTTCAGAGGCCTGAGGTTGCTTTGCTGTTGGTTTTTAAATGTACGTTTGAACACGATTACTGTTCCATATCTTCATATTTCATTTGTATGCCTAGTACATAAATAAGAACTCTTAAACGATAATTACTGACAACTAGAGCAAAGCTCGTTGCAAAGCAACGAGAAGGTCTTCCGTCCTGTTTGACCGGAAGTAATTTTCATTTTTACAAAAATGAGTTATTACGTCCTAAAATTGTTTAAATCCTCTAAAGCTATTTTATTTAATGCAAAAATCAGCCATTTTTTGCTACTTCCGGTTTGACCGGAAGTGACGATGACGGAAGGAAAATTAATTTTTATGCTCCTAGTGACAGATGTTACCCAAAAACTTGTCAAGAATGGCAAAATATGCATTTTCCGACTACTTCCGGTTTGACGACCTCAATAGATTGAGCTTGACATATTGAACAACTTTGCTTCTTTGATGTATTACAAATTCTCAATACTTTTTGAGATATGAATGAAAAACTTTTGGCCCCTCTTAGGCCCTTAATTTTAGGGACCAGCCCTTTTTCCGAGATATCATTTGAAAGATCTTCTAATTCTGCACAAATTATGTTCTATATATCTTATCAAAATATTTTTAGTTTAGAAGATAAAAAAAAAGCAAAATATAAATAATTTTTGGCTTTTTTAAGCGTTCTAATTTTTGACCCCTATATAGCGCCATTTTTAATAGAGAAATCGAAAAACAAAAACCGATGTGCACAACTTCAATCCTTCTATTATCTAAAATCAGTAGAATTTCTGCTCCAGCTTTAGCCGTCTCTGAGCCTTTGTCTGGAAACGAAAGCCTATAAATTTTCGTTTAAAGGGAAATAACTCTAAACCGGAAGTGACTTTTTGAAATTTTTGAAAGCATTCTGATAGAGTTTAGTAACTTCTAGTACCCCTGAAAATTTGAGCGAAATCAATTGAGAAATGAGTGAGATATGAGGCTTTAAAGTTGGCGTCTAGGAAGTAGAAGAAAAAAAAAAGAATAATAATATTTACCAACAGAATCAGTAGAAGGTCTTCCGTTTGAAACGGAAGACCTTAATTATCTACTTATTAAGGGACTCTTTTAAAACCCAACTAAAGTACTTCCTTCTTCATAAACAGTACATATTGTGTCAACCATGGAAAGGGTGATATCCATTTCTCTACTTTGCAGTCTGTTATTAGTCGATGTTCTTGGACAATACTGTAAGTTTAAACCTCATTATTAAGGATTGTGCTATCAAAGGTAAATGTAGGTGGTTCAGTTTGTCCCCTTATCTATTGCAGATCTACGATTTGATTATGGTTTTCATAGAGATAGAGTGTACGGCTCCGGAGAAACATTAAGGTGCAGAGGGTATGATAGAAAATTCTACAGGCAAAACTCTACAGCAAAAATTATTATCGGACAAAACCTTGTTAATGGTACTCACATAGAACTGTCATCATGTCCAATGATTAGGAAGACAAGGTGTTCTGCAAAACTCGTGAATGGTGGATGTGGACGAGTAAATTTAACATGTTCGATTGTAAGAAATGAAACCGAAGAAAGGAAAATAACAAGAGAGGTCCTTATAGCTGGTAGGTGCTCGAAATAATTCTTAAAGATTGATTTTTAATTTGACTATGCATCAATTTTGGTATGCATCGCTCAATGTTAGAAATATATGGATGAAACTTTTTTTAATAAATAGATGAAGCATCAATTGAGTCTTTCTATATTCGCCATAAAGGAGTGAATAACGAAAATGCCACACAGTTTTTTCCGTCAGAAAGTTTGATAAAGGTGGTTTGCCGTGGTGATGTTTCAACATTTAATTATGAAGTTTTGGAGGTAAGAAATACCAACTTTTAAATCATTTTCATTAAATCTAAATAGCTTTGATAAATTACATATCTTTTAGTTTGTTAATAGATTTCATATACCGGGTTAGTATTACATTCTAAGAGAATGAGGTTTAAAGCAGGTATTGATAGAGGGAAGTTTTATTTTAAGTTGTAAGGGTTCTTTGATGGGTAAACCTTAGTTGATTCAAATAGCGTGTGTTGTGAGTAAATATTTTTGATTCATATTTGTACATTTTATTGAGGGTTTGTTAAATATTTCTGTCTTACTTCAGATTTTTTTAAAAATAGGTTAACACGTCAACGTTTTTTTTATTATTATTATAATTTCGATTAATTTTGGTTTATCTGATAAAATAGATACCAAACAAACTGAATTATAATTAAAAACGGCCAACAGCCAAACTTCACAATCAATATTAATTACATATTATAATGCAGTCAATGATAGGACAATGCTTGTAGATTTATGTTCCTTAGTCTCCTCCCAAACGACTGAACTTTTTTTGTTTGTTTATTTCTTAAAAGCATCTCCGGATCCTGGATGGAATCCAAGAACTTTTGTTGATGTTGTTTTTGTAGAACTTGACATTGACCTGGGCCTGGGGTAACGGGTTTCTCAAATTTCAAGATCCGCCTTCAGTTCAAACAACAAGAATTTTCGATGAACACTGTAAAGTAAGCCAAACAGTGACGTCCTTCCTATCTTTGAAAGGGGAGCAGTTAGACACAGTAATAAGTTGCGAAACAGCGTATTCACATAGATATTTTTCGGGACGAAGAATGCAGCGGAAATCTATAAGAATAAAAACAATACCAGGTACTTTAATTATGAATTCTTAGTTATGTAATGATTGTCTATCTATATTTAACATACTTTCTCCATTTGAATGGATTCTATTTATAAATAACACTTAAAGTTTGAATGTATGCTGATAAACAGCGAGCTGACATAAGATTTTCTTAAATCTCTAATAGAATACCCATCACAATCAAAAACACCTTTTTATTTTGAGATTAAACCATAATATTTGTGTGTAAGAGTGTCTGTGGAAAAAGATACATGAATAAGATATTCCTTTTGCTTCTGTCCTTTTTAAATTTTTTACTCTTTCAAGAGGTAGGACAAATCCTGGGTCCTGTGGTTGTTATAACAGATGAGTTGGAGGATAGATCACTCCTCTCTTTGACATGTAAGACAACTGATTTATACAACTCAACGGGTGTCGAGGTAAACGTGAGAACGTTAATCATACGAGGATTGTCCGTAAAGTTCGTGGACAAGCTTAAAAAGATTTAATAAAAGTTGTGTCATTGATATTTATTATTGGCATATTTCTAATCCTTAATTAATTGTAAATTAAAAAATGTAAGAATTTATTCAATTTCAAATGTTTAATTACAATTATGGGTTCATAATTAGACTTAGAATGGGGACCCGGAGACAGCAAAATTTTAATAAAAAAATATTTATTACTTTATAAATAAATAAATAAATCTGAAAGAATTTTACATTATGATGTTGCCAGAAGCTATCACGTCAAACCTGCAAAATTTGAACGTTCAAAAATTCAAAATGGCTGAGCAACTAGTTATAACATATTAGGACAGGATCGGAATTGTTAAATAAAGAGACGTTTTTGGTATAGGTGGAGCAATGAACAGTGATAAAATTTTGCACAGACATCGGACCTACAGAGACAAATTCATTCTGTAAACTATCGAAAACATTTACCAATCGGGAAACAAAGTAAATGAAGTCGTTAACTGCATTTAAGTGGCATGTAATATTTTCGGACGGAATGAAGAGTTTACAGAATGACATGCGTGAAGGAAAACCATCATTCTGAGATTGCAGTGCTGTAAAAAAAAAAAAAGAATTTCGTAACGTGATCATGACTTTGCCGTATTTCCGTAAATAAAATCGTCTTTACATGGACAGTGCATGGTTGGATGATTGCATGATATGAGACAGGCATTGTTAAATATTATTTTACGAATGAAACCTGAACATTTTATGCATATTTTTATGACTTTTCAAAACGGCATAAGCAATTATTGAGTTATAGGCTGACTATGTTAAGAAAAGTTACATGTGCTCGTATTTAGCTTTTGAGGTAACTTCAAGAATTTTTGTTTTAGTGCTCCGGGTATGAGTGTGTGTCTTTTTTTGTATCTGATATAAATATAACTATTTGTGCTTTGTTTTTGTTGAAAACTTGCTTTTTTATAAAATGAAACATGAATTTAATGTCAATAATAGTTTCATATATTTTGTTAATGTTTGTCAGTAATTATCAATGTTGTCCAAGAACTTTACGGACAGTCCTCGTATACATGTTATATTAACGTCTTTAATGTTGCACTCATAGGTATGGCTATGTCCTGTTGTAGAAATTTTTTAAATAAGATATTTACATTATTAATATTAGAAAGCAAGGGGGCATAAAATCTTATTCATCTGTCTGTCTGTCCGTCTGTCACAAAAACTTTAAACCTTCTAAATGAGGAGAAATAGGGTTTTTATATTTCGCATATATATATACATATATATATTACATGTGACAAGACCTTTTAACAAAAGAAATTATCATTTGTTACAGGATATCAAATGGTGCATCATAAAAGAAAATAACACACAATTTATCCCTCTTCCTCTTCAACAAGATCCACTTCTTGAAAGCTTTAACATTTCAAAAGAGAAGACTTTGAAAAGTAGTGTTCTCTATCAGTTTTTGAAAAGCGATGAAAATGTTGAAATTACTTGTGAAGCTAACCACTCGAACACTTGCGGATCAGGAACATTAAGGGGCAAAGTTCGCTTAAATTCTCATTCAGTGGAAAAGACAAATAATTTTCTTCAAAATAACAAGAACTTTGCAAAAGGTATGTTTATGAGTAGTTATGCATGTTTTCAAAGATCTAGAGAATTACTAAAACTGTGTCAATTGAAGTAGCATTAACAGTCCAATTTGAACGTGAGAAGATCATTATTCCCATTTTAATGCAATTCTTGCATGCATTTTGTTTGATTGAAAAATCCCATTTTCATGTGTTTTGTAATAAAAAAAATACGTCAGGTAGGAATGTGTATCTGTGCCATTCTATCAAGGCATCACAATCAAAAGATTTCATGCACAGTAATTGTAACTGTTTTAAAATTATTTCATTAGCCAGTTGAAATGCGAAGTATAAAGCGATTTTATAAGAATTAAAACAGATGGGTTTTTTTCTGCGCCTGTTTCTGAAACATTGATAAAAATCGCATCAAAAGTATTTAGCTTTACATCCAAACTCGATAAAAAAAAACAAAAAAACATTTATTTAAAAAAATCAGTTTTAGGGTCTTCATATGATTTACAGATGATACACGTGTCGTGTATGTTGATTCGGATCAACCATACACACTTATCTATGTCTCGGTAAGCCTGATGATTGCTAGCTTCATAATCCTGATAACAGCAGTTGTTGCTTTTTGCAAAGCAAAGAAAAGAGGTGAGTATTCAACTGATTTTTATGTTTATTATAAGAAGGAAGCTCAAAATTATTTACAGTGTATAGTGGAATTTAAATATGATATCTTTAAACACATCCCTTTAATGGAATGTTTCATTATCATTTTTTTTCTTGTATTAGAATTATGTTTTAGCTACATTTTAATTCGAGAAAATTGTTAACTAAATAATTATATATTAGTAAATTGAGCCTTTCGTAATTTTTTTTTTGTAAGACCGATCTTTAAAATCATTAATGCATAGCATTAGATATGAAAATGACCATAAGAAAGAAATTTATGCGGTCACATATTTTTCAACTATTGTATTGTTCATGGTGTATTCTTTGGATATACTTTTTAAAAATACTAGTATATAAAGCTTTGATAAGTACACATGTTTATATGAACCTGTAGTTCAGGAGTGTAAACTGATGAACATTTTACTCATATTTTACAGTGAAATATAAAACCAGCAAAACATCGTAAGTAGTTGCGCATCCTACTTGTGTTTCTTTATAAAAACGCACAATATAAACTGATAATGAAAAACAACAATGATTTTTGTTTTATGTCTAGGTTTAAAGAAAGGAAAAGATTGTAATTAATAGGATCCTTTTTATTTTTATTTCTGTGTTCAATACGTGTTATAATTTGAATTCCAAACAAATTCTATGTTGATTTATTCTCAGACTTTGTTAATCTCCAAAATTGATTGGAAAAAGTAGCTTTTTCATATTTGTTATTTATTCTAGGCACATATTTTTCATTACTTAAACAAGGTCTAATCACTTAGATACATAAGGAGTTTTGCTCAATAATTATAATATCCAATTTAAAAATAAATTTACAAACACGCTTAAAGAAACGAAAAAAATAATATAAGAAATCACATGAATATACATTTGTGAAATTGGAAAAGGAATGACTGATTTCTTTTCAGCTCAAATTTTCAGTCATAAAGATTAATTTGCATGAAACAATCAGTGTAGATAGATATATGTATGCACCTTTAAACAAAATGCTGAAATATTCCACCTGTAATTTTTAGTTTGAATGCTGCTGCTGCAAATAAAGTTGACTTACGGAAACCAAAAGCAAATGCATTCACTTCGAACAGGAACAAACCAGTCTCAGACATGCACCAGAATCAAATATCGTCTGGAGATCAAACCTATTCAAATGCTCTAGCTCATTTAGATGGAGCAACTATCGATGTTTATGAAACAACTGAAGGTAGCGAGAAAGGGAATATGTATGAACCTTTAGAAGTACATGATATTGAACAACATGTTTATGAAGAAAAACTTAAAACTTCTGATGTTTATGAAGAGGTTTAAACATGACGAAAACTTCAGAATTCTGGAAGTAGAAGATCGAGAATCGGTTTAATTGTTCTCGAATATACTTTATTACAGCGAGCTCAAGTGACCAATTAGTAGACGCTTTTCGCAGCATAAATAACAAATACTAGTATATACTTCTTAGTTATTTACAAAAAGATATATATCAAATACTTTTTTTAATTTCCTAATTGCTTTAAAATGTGTTTAAACTTGAAAATTAACTCCTATATTTTATTTTTACTAATGTTATTTTCCTAATTTATATTATGTAATACAGATATTTTGAACCTAGTAACCAGGTTCATTTGTCTTTTTTTTCTTTTTTGGCTTGATTTGAAGTTAATCTTCTTTTTTTATACAAAAGACGCCACTCAAACTGATCAGATACAGAAAATTCTATTGCATACCTTTAAAACCTTGTCCTGATACACATGATTTTTGAAATGCATATATTCGATTGATTAAAACAAATAATCTTGTATTTTATAAAGTCAATTTTCTATTTAATTTGGCTTGCAAACACATAAGTTAATTCATAGGGTCATATTTTTATTGAAGTTTTAAAGTCTTTGATTTTATAAAATGTTTATTGAAAGATTATTTTACCTTGTATTTCTAAATTCTAAGAGGGCTGATTTCAAATGGGTATTTTAACATGATATAAATATCAATCTAAGAGAGAGGAAATGAGTAGCAAATGCGACTGCAAAACATCGGCGAATCTCTCGATCGCGTTTGAATTTCCTTGCGAAAGTATTAAGATGATTCAGGTATACTTTTTATTAAGTTAAGTAATACATGAAAAAAGCTTTTATAAAAACACTAAATATTATATCCGTAAGTTTATTTTTTATGGAAATAATAGGATATAACTTTCATAACAGCTGCATAATGAAACATTTGTTTTCTTCTCTTTTTTTCTCTCTAAAATTAAAAGTTTTTGTATACTTTAAGCTCTGCTCCCAGGGGTACATTCTGTACTCAGTCTTTGATAATTCATTACAACGATCATAAATGATTAAATACTTTTATTTTTGAAAAAAAAATCGGACACTGAAAATGGTAAAATTAATGATTTTAAAAAAATGGGGGAAAATATAAAAATTTTAGTCGGCATCGTGATCCTTTTCTTAAATCCAACCGATATAAAAATCCGTAGACGAAAGATGCATGAAAAATCCTCAAGTTGCAATTAGCAAAAATTTAAAATATATAATCAATGATTATTCATTATTTATAAAATTTTGTTAAGTTCCTATGATAGGTATATTAATAAGTTGTGAAAATGCTTTTTAAATTTGATTTTGTCCATTTTGTTTATTATTATTTTGAGCCTTTGAAAAGAAATAAAAATTAAAGTGCATATTGAAAGAAATTTGCAAACTTGTTATTAGTTCAAGAAATCAATGTAAATTGCTTAATCTACAAATGAAAGAAGGTGACAATGATAACTGGATAATTCTTGCGATGGACAAATAATTTTATGTTCCTTAGTTCTCCTGCCAGACAACTGAGCTTGTTTTTTGGCTAAAGCAGGCAAAAACAAACAACATCATTGAAGTGAAAAATGTCATTTATTGAAGTAAATGACGTAAAAGTAGTAAAACATATTTACAATACAAGAAAGGGGGTCAGGAAAGGGGACTTAAATATAAAATATTACATATCTTTATCACAATATTGCACAATCTGACCCCCAGCACCATAATGTCATTGTAAATGATATACAATAGAAAAAAGGGGGATCAACCAGAAGACTAATTAAGAAATCAAAACCTGGAAAAACATTGTCATGTATAGTATACATATTATATATCTTCAGTTGACCCCCTATTAAACATAAAAAGTTCTAAACATACATGAAAATAAATGTGTTACATTGCTGCCTGCTATCAAAAAAGGTGGGTAAAAGAACATAAAACACAGCCACATACAATACGGAACCAACAGATGACTACTGACTTGGTTCCTACTGTATGTTACGTTTTCTTTAGACGGTTTAGATCATTTCGGACTATAAATCTTTATGGATACAATACGGAACCAACAGATGACTTCTGACCTGGTTCCGACTGTATGTTACGTTTTCTTTAGACGGTTTAGATCAGTTACCTATTGTAATTTTGACATTTAATGTAAACCCCTGAGAAGGCTTTTATGGTAGCATCGAGTCGAGTATGTCAATGAGAAATACAATGTATAATTACAAATGCCTATATTTTAAATGACTGGATTCTAATGTATCGACGAAAGGCATCAGAATTCCACCAGCCTAATTTTTGAATAACTTGTTCAGAATAGCCTAAGGAGGCTGCATGAGTAGCAGCACCAATCCTGAAACTGTGACCCTTAAAGCTATCTGTATCTAATCCAATAAATTGTATTGCAGTCTTCAAATGTGTAGTTACTAATGAATAAGACACAGGTGAACCATCCATTGTTTGAAACAAAGGTCCAGTCTTGTGGTTGAAAGTTTGAACATAGTTAGACAATGCCTGAACTGGACAATATTGGGAATTTGGACTTGCTTGCAGGTAAATTACTAACGGTTTGTTGTGTTTGTTTGTTTTGTATTCTCTCATGATGATTTGAACTCCTACAATCGAGTTTGATTTGTGTTCAAATGTTACATCTTCCCTTTGCAAAACTTTATCGCTACCCTTTGCAGATTTCACTGTTAGTTCCCCTAACCTTAATAACGCATGGAAAGCCACCAAAAACACTGCACGAAACAGCACTCTTAGCGAGAAGAGTTTGACTGTGTGATCAAGGGCCTGTACTAGTCTTTGTAGAATAGGTGCAGTTATTGGTAAGCGAGTGTCTTTCCTTGGGCCCAATGTTTGACAGCCTTTAAGAATTTTCTTAACCACAAATGCCTGAGTGGGGTCTGACATATTACAAATTTTATGAACAAAACTGATAGCCGACATATGTGATAAAATAGAACTGGGGGAGTAGTTATTGGAGAACAATACACCAATGAAGTTACATACATCAGTCACCGATATTGGTAGTGAAAGTCCTGGCTTCCATTTCAGTAAATACTGCCAACTTTTGCGATACGCTAGGGCTGTGGATGATGAAAGAGATGAAGTCAGCAATTGCCTACTGATTGGGCTCAAATCGACAAGAGGTCCTTGGGCACCACTGTTTGACTGGGATTCAAGTGAGGTGCTATCCTAAAGGCCTCCTGAAATTTAAACCGAGATAGGTGATCTGCTAAAGTATTACTTTTCCCAGGAATGTGCTTAGCTTTAAAAAGAATATTCTGAGAAAGGGTCACAAGAACAAGTCTCCTAACTAGTTTCATGAGAGTTTTTTCCTTGCATGTTTGCTTGTTTATGGCGTGCACCACAGCTAAATTATCGGACATGAAAAGTATTTTCCTATCGGCAAGATATGATCCCCAAATCTCTAAAGCTAATACTATTGGGAACATCTCTTTAATTGCGATTTGCTGATGTGACATGTCTTTGATTGCGTCCCAACCCAGGGCAAACCAGTTTCTACGCAAAACAGCTGCACAGCCCAATGACCCTGAAGCATCAGTAAAAAGTAATTGTTTTTCAGCAGAGGCCCAAATATCTGGCAGAATAACCGATTTCCCATTAAAGTTATCTATAAAATGGGACCACATACTCAAGTCAGCCCTTGCCTCACAAGTAAGCCTTATGAAAAAATGGGGTTGAGTTATTCCACAAGTTAAATCAATGAGGCGACGCAGAAAAGCCCTCCCTGGGACAACTACCAGACAGGCAAAATTCAAAAGCCCTATTAAAGATTGTAAGTCTTTAAGTGTTATTTTCTTCCTATTCTTGGCTTCGTGTAACCTATCCCTTATTTTTAAGAGTTTAGCCTCTGGCAATCTACAGACCATTTCAATAGAGTCGACTTCAATGCCGTAAATTGTCAATGTAGTAGTTGGACCCTCAGTTTTTTCAGATTTGATGGGTATACCAGATTCTTGACAAATACTTAAGAACCTCTGTAATGATGCCTGGCATGCATCAGACCGGTGTGGGCCTATAAAGAAAAAGTCATCTAACATGTGGGACATGCCAGATGCACCAAATTTTTCACACATAACCCACTGCAAACTGGTACTGAGACACTCAAAAATTTGGCAAGAGCTACTGGCACCCATGGGTAGACACTTATCATAATAGAAATTACTATCCCAGGAGAAACCTAGGAGTTTGTAGTCTTCAGGGTGTATGGGTACAATACGAAAATCGTCCTCAATGTCTGCTTTTGCCATTAAAGCCCCTTTACCAAATTTCCGAAGAAGTTCAGTTATATTATCAATCGAGTCGTATTGTACTTTTGAATTTTCTTCAGGAATGCCAAGGTTCACTGAATCAAATTTGGGAAAGGAGAGATCATGAATTACCCTATATTTATTCGGTTCTGATTTTGGAACCACTCCAAGAGGAGAAGAAATGAAATTTAGAAAAGGTGGTTCCTTGAATGGTCCCGCAATTCGACTCTTTTCTTTCCCTACACTAATGAACTGATCAATAACTACAGGGTGATCTAAAGCACTTTTGTGATTTCTAGAGATCTTCATTGTAGGTGGAGATGTACATCCTAGCTTAAAACCTTGTGAAAAACCCTCTGAAATCACTTTTAATTTCTCTTGATCATAGCCTTGTAGTATATGAATAAGCTTATTTATCTTGATTGGGGTTGGTATATTTTGAATTTGAGTTTGATTTAAAGGAGTAGGAACATTTGACTTTGGGATGATTGCCCTTGCATTGCATGCAGCTGTGCCTGAATTGACATGGGGACCTTGTGCAACGTTCCCCTTTGTTAAACTGGTAACAGTATTTGACTCGAAAGGGCTGATTTAACGCGGTCTTATTTTGATAACCAGGTTTGGGCAATGTTATAACTTTCAATCTTAGTTCTTGCACCGGAATTTGCCAAGGTGCAACAACAGATTCTCGTAGTTTACGAAAATGTTCATCATAAGCCCTGAAGGCATTATCCCCATGTAACTGTTGGATCTCTCTGACCATGTGGCAATATTTGAACAAATGGGGTGCCTCCTGGGGAAATTTCTCAATGTAGATAGATGCGAATATCAAAAATGCATCTGTCCATTGAGAAATACTGATCGGGAATTTAAATTTTGGACTCTGCTGTACATTTATAATGCCTGATGAAATTGACACTGAAAGTGGTTCATCTCGTACACTTAACAAAGATCTTAAGTCAACAAATTCATTATTCCAAATCTTAGTTTTGGTTTTTTGTGAAACCGTGGAACTGAGAGGAATCCCATCTGTTAAAGAAATTGTCTTACTCAGTGGGCTTAAGTCCTTGTGTGTAGAGCGGTCCCCAAGGAAAATTTGATCCAAAAGAGTTCCCAATGTGGAAGTCGTTGCTGGCTCAGCACTTTGAGATGTGGAAGGAGATTCCAAGGTCACAGGCATCTGTCCGTCATCTGATGTGTTTTGCGAGGGGGCGTTTTCAGGTTGTTGCTTAGATATGGCTAACATGGCTTCAGCTAGTTTGTTATAATCAATTTGTCCATAGGCAGGCCCCGGGATCACTTCAGGGTGCTCAATGGCTGTAGTAGGCTGTGGTGTCACTTCAGGTTGCTTGGTGGCCATTTTTTGCCTCTTTGTTGGGTTTTTGGCTGGAGTTTGCTTCCGTTTCGGTGGCATTGTAGATCTCTGCAAGAGAATGAAAGTATTACTTCTGCACAATTTATAAAATTTGAAATATCCAACCAATCAATGTATTTGATTCAACAACAAGTTCACCATGCTATATGCATTCAACATATTTTTAAAATTATAAACATTGAAACCAGAAGAGCTTTTTATTTTTATTTATTTTTTTTTTTTTTGGATGCATATGATCCTGTATCTACTAATAAAATATTGCGATACACAAACAAGTGCAACTGTTTTTGTTTTTTTTTTTTTTTTTTTTTTTAAATTTAACTCAATCAACATACAGCAAGTGCATATGGTCCTGCACAATTTTTTTTTTCTTTTTTTTTTTTTTTAATTTAATACAGCAAGTGCATATGGTCCTGCACATTTTTTTTTTTTTTTTAATTTAATTCTCTCTATCAACATACAGCAAGTGCATATGGTCCTGCAAATTTTTTTTTTTTTTTTTTATAATTATTATTCATTCATCTTATACTTATAACCAACACTCAAGCATACAATATTGCACCACCATTTAATTGTGCAAATCATTGTGATTTGTAAGAAACTACTCAGTACCAACTTAAATCACAGCTCATGTGTACCCCATAAGCATTACCCTTAGCATTAATTTCTGTTTAAGTCTGAGCATATGGTCTCGCAAGTATATTATGAACTTGCATCATGTTTTACCATACTTTTCAGATAAAATTTTTACATCATGCCTAATCATGCTAAAAGTAAGAATACTAAGCATTCATAATGAAATTATTTTGCACGTCATTTTCTCAGCGTTCTGTTAAAATGAATATTTTCCAAAATCATTGGCCCAATGCAACCAGCAATTGTTAACTTTTAGAGCATTATAATGTTAATGGCCATGTATATATGCAGTATCTAAATGACCAAAACATGAGACTTCAATCATGAGCTAGTCCTATCAACTTTTAATGGACCATACATGACTTCAATAAAATTAATATACTGGCCTGTCTTATGCCGGTAGTGCAATACTGCAGAGCGGATACTCCGCCAGAATCGATGCATTGGAGAAGATGTCACAACATGATGCTCCGAGTGTGTGCGCAAATGTACACCATCCTTGCTCAAAAAGTCCAAGCTTTTCCAAAAGCCTCTGTGATGCCAAAAGTGTATATTGTCCAGTTTTTTTACATTCATTCATCAAAAGTTTGTTTATGTGGATCACACGGTCATTAAAGTCATTAGATGAGGCCCAAGGTCTACGTCTAAACAATTGACCAATTAAAACAATTTGTACCCCTACACCAAGGTGAATATATGAAGCTAATGATAAAATGTCTCTTGCTATATTGTTAGGACTGCTTAGCAAAATGTCATTTTCTCCTATCTGCATAAAGCAAATATGGGGGAGCACCTCAAAATTCAACAAGTCTCTAAATAGACGACTGTCTCTTAACTTTAGCCCTCCACGGCCATTCACGGTCACCGAATATTGTTCGTCGTTGAGTTTTAGATTACTTAATTCACTTGAATTGTTCATGTAATATCCCAGGCGTCTTATAAAAGAATGTCCAATCAAAGATACACGAAGAATACTGCGATCGTCCATGTTGTGACAGTCCTCTCCGTTGCCCGGATGTAAACACTTACACAATAAAACTTACATAACTGTCTGATTTCACAACAAAACACAAACTCACTTTTGCAGGAAATCTATAGTATCTGTGAAACAAATACGTGCATCACATAACCCCAAATCTTCAGTAGTATGGCTAGATCCAAAACTATCAGGGTTTTCCGGGGAATTAAAGCGAATAATACGAAAAATTGAGCAGTACAAATGACGTGACTTTCTCTTCTGGCAAAAAGATAAACAATGGACACGTGATAGCAAAGCGCTTTGCTGATTGGTTGAAAACAATACGGAAAGGGGTAAATCAAGTTACATAAGTAAAGCCCGGATGACACATTGCATAAGTCTATTACAAAAGAGACATTGTTATACAATAATTTAATATAAAGAAATATACAAGAACATGTCACATAAAGGTCATTATTTACAATAATAACTTATTTTTATCATACACTGACATTTAGTGAAGTTCAACATTTGAATTTCAAAAATACTAGTTTTGATGTATTAGACAACAACTTTCCCTTTCAGACGTTTTATTTGATATCAATATTGCATGAAGAGTATGTGCCAAAATGCACATTATATGTCCCCATATAGATATTGTGCATGATTCCTTTTTAAATGATTGTCACATACTTATTCGGCGAACATTTAATTGTTTGAAAAGTCAGTAATGTACATTTCATAAAACTTGATTATCTTTTTCACTTGTGTGTTTTCATGTGAAAGAAGTAGCTAAAACTATTAATAAACGGAAATAATCCAGTATGAACAGTGATCGATCTAAAAAGAAAATCGGACCCCTGAAAGTTCAAGAGGTGGGATCCGGTGCCTAGGAAAAGTAAACATCCCCGTCGACAGATAACAACCGCATTGAGCCTACGCAACTGAAGCTCTCTGACATTTATTTATTAACAAAGTTCATCTGCTTATCCACCCGTTTTTCTCAAACCAGCCAGCTAAGAATTTGACTTATCATTTCTTTTTTTTCTTTTTGAGTTGTTTGCTATAGTAGCAATTCAAATACCTAATTTTAAAATCAATAGAGCATTAAAGACAATTGAATTAGAGAAATCAACATGATTTTTTTACGTCTTGAGCACTTCTGCACGCCACCAAGAAAGAAAGTTTTTAAAATTGCACTTCCTGCCTTTACAACTGAAGAAATATCATATTGGTATTTTTAAACATACATTTGCGACATCAGTCTGGGAAGTTATTGTTTTTACTATTTAGTAAAGTATTATTAAATTCATAATTTCTCATTCTTCTCTGATGACATTGGACAAAGATATGCATACTTTAATATCATCATTCCATGCATTTTTTTGTACATGTTAGCTGAAAGCATGCTAAACGCTTTTCAGTACTTTCAGTACTTTGATTAAATTATGTCCTTCCGGAAATACATATGTAATTGGTAATCGAACTGGCTTTTACTTAGAATATCTGCTGGTCAATCGTTCAGTTGGATTTGATCACGAAGTCGATTTTGGCTGGTCAGTTTTCTAATCGGACCATAGTAAATAAGAGGTACGTTCAGGTTCAAGAAGTATACAATGTACCTCTTTTCACGTTTTACTTTGTCGAAACTCATGCTTAAATTTTGCTATCGTTTTGCTATTTTTTTTTATACTGTAGAAAGTTTGTTTTCTTTATATATTTTATGTTCACATTATTTTTAGAAGCAAACCATTACTGCCTAAAGTAACCACCTGTAAATCTAAATTAGCTTAAATTGCTAATTTTAACAATTTTTCGTCATCATTTTCTTTAGAGTACCTGCTCGTGAAATTGGAGTGCTTTTAATGTTTAGTCATTTAAACCAGTGCTAAAGATAGTAGTTAACATTCGACGTCAAGAAAGTCACTAATTTGTTACAAATTCCATTCGAATCGTTAAAGTACAAATTACGTAATGTATTGTCCATTGTAGAACTGGAAAAGCACAATGATTTTTCTTAGCATACCTTTATATCATACATATTTCAACATGCTAGCAAAAAAAAAGATCGTGCACTTTTTATATTATTTTAAGGATATCCAATCCTCAGCCAGGAAGGATAACTCCAAAAATTAATATTTAATTTGAAATGCATTAAAATGAAGCTTGAAAATAAATTTTTTTTCATGCAATAATTTTCATTTTATTCATCTTTATAAGATTCAAGATTTTTGGAAGTCTTTGAAAAGGTCTTATAAAAGTTGACATTTGTACCCTATAAAAGGAAAAAAAATCATACAGTTTTAGAGAAATAAGATTTTCTTGAATTCAGTCTTAGATACCAATGCTTATTAGCATGATTTGAAATAAGAAGTGATTAGTGGTGTCTGGCAATGATATAAAAAGCTTTTTACACTATGTATTATAGAATACACGATGGAAATAGAAGACAAAAAATACCAAATGAGTATAAAAATCTTGACAATTTCTCAGAATGCCTGGATGCCTATCATTTTTTAACCAAAAATATATTTGTTGATCAATTTGCAATTAGAAAATGCATTGCTGACATTTCCATTCTCTTTTTCTGGAAAAATATAAAAGTCCTGACAATTTTCTCTATATAATCTTATAAACTTTAATCTTTAACTTAAAAGAAATTCTGTGGATAAATTTACATAACTTTGAGGATTCAGAGATACATTTATAAGCATTTTTGATTACTTAACTGCTAATTTTATAAACCTGAGGATCGGACTACCTTAAGGTGCAATATCCCTCTGCTAAGAGAGATAACTTTCTGAAGACAATTTCCCATGAAATTCAATGAATTGTCATGTCAGATTTCATAGATTTAATTCACAAGGATCGTTTTACCTTCAACTCAATCGAGTCTATTCTATCGTGCAGATGTTGAGTTGTAGTTTCTAATGCCAATATTTTCATGAATTACTTATCATAGGTTACCTAAAACAATTATACTCAGTTCCTTTAAACGGTGTAAATTGAGATATTTGTATCTCTTAACGTATAAGTTATTTAATTGTTACAGAAATTGCAGATGCGGGATTGTTTATAAACATTGAATTAATATTTTGTTTCACTAAAAAATATTTTCAAGGGCGATAATGGATAGATAACTCTTGTTGATGGATGTGTATTACTTTACAAGCACAGAAAACAATTTGATATTCTGATTTAAAAAGCAACGCTTCAGAATGTTTTCTAAAGAGAATTAGATAGGTATATGAGAGTAAATATTATTTTCATATACACCTCATATTTCTTATTCAATTGTGAGATAAACAATAATTGATCTTTCTATTTCCCATATCAATTTTTCTTCACATCATGATTTGACTTATTATTAATTTCTGAAAAAGTAAGCAACGCTTCATGCTTTAAACTATTTCCATTTGAATCTAATGCCATCGTTGTTTATGAAAATCAATGTTTGGAATTTTAAAAAATGGTGAAATTTGGTGAAGAGGGATATTTCACCTTAATACGACAATTTTGAAAATATTTAAATAGAAAGAGCAATATATGATAAGTGTCTCAATTGGCCCCTTATATCTAGCTTTGATTTGTACAGCTATATATGCGACTTTTATTGGTTATTTTCATTTTGATCAAAATGCCATTATTTCAGATATATGACATCATAAAAATCACGTTTTCCTCCCATTTTAGCATATTTTGTATAAAACTGCTTATTTTCAATCAGTTTTTCTTCCAGAAAATATAGAGCGCAGCCTAGAAGAAGCTTTACATTATTACTAAAGATATATCTATCCAATAATTATTAGTGACAGAATAATTATGTATGTTCTACACTGCGCTCTATGTTTCCCATAAGAAAAAAACATAAAAAGAAGGCATATTTTTGGCCTCTTTGTTAGTTAGCAAAAATAGCATTATTATGTTCCCCAAACAAAGTCGGGGAACATATTGTTTTTACTCTGTTTCTTATTATTATTATTATTATTAAGGTCTTCCGACTTCCTTCGGAAGACCTTATTGTTATTCGTCTGTTTTTTATTATTAAGGTCTTCCGACTTCCTTCGGAAGACCTTACTGTTATTCGTCTGTTTTTTATTAAGGTCTTCCGACTTCCTTCGGAAGACCTTACTGTTATTCGTCTGTTTTTTATTATTAGGGTCTTCCGTCTTCAGCGGAAGACCCTTCTATTTTTCTTCGGTTTCTTTTTCCCCTTTATTAGGGTCTTCCGTCTTCAGCGGAAGACCCTTCTATTATTCTTATGTTTCTTTTTCAATTTTCTTATTATTATTATTAGGGTCTTCCGTCTTCAGCGGAAGACCCTTCTATTATTCTTTTGTTTCTTTTTCAATTTTCTTATTATTATTATTATGTCGCCCCGAACGAAGTCGGGGACGACATATTGATATTGCACGCATGTTTTTTTTATCCAGGCTGTTTCTCGGAGATGGCTGGGACAATCTTCCTGAAACTTTCCTTCAAGGACGATCACTGGTTGTAGTTGTGCAGTGAGGTCGTTCAGTTCCAATATGTCTACCGTTGCCATGGAAACCTGTAAAAAGCGACAAATTTTGTCCGAGAGTGTTCTCTCTGGTCCCTTAAACGTTCGTCATGAAACTTTTCTTATTTTAATGATTAGTATCTGTAGTTCTGCAACTCGTATTTAAAATTTTCATATAATCGATTATTGCCATGGAAACCAGGTGAAAGTTAAAATTCTTTAATTTCGATTTTCTCAATAACTACTCAGGCAATCGTTTTGAAACTTTCAATGTTTATTCCTTGCAATGTGTCAAAGTGATTTCTACTTTCAAAATAATTGTAATGAGTCGCTCGCGGTTGCCATAGAAACGAAACAGAAAAAAAGATTCAGATGTACACATGTGTTCTCCAAGGTCTAGGTCAAAGGGTCAAAGTTCGTCGTATCCAATAAAAGTTCTTTTCACAAGGATTACATATTTGAAATACGAAAGCCCTAGTACTTACCGTTCAAACGTTATGGCTATTTACTATGTTCAAGACGCCCCCCCCCCTCTTTTTATGAAGCACACAGCCAAGTAGAATACACAGATATAACATATACAACTTACAAGTAACTTTTTAAAATCTTCATTCATAAAATTCAGTTCCCGTCATGTGATATTTTGCCATCATTCATTCTCCTTCTGTTTTGACTCTTGA